>NW_023269749.1:0-134192 GCF_004353265.1 Vitis riparia | reverse complement strand
AGAACAAGTCCACTTAGATGTTGGATTGATGAAGGTAGCTTTTTTATAGCAGTTCCATATAAGAAAAGTTCCAACAAACTCCCCATATTTTCCAAGACTTCTGGAATAAGCAATCTGAGAGAATAAGAATTTCAAGGGATCTCAACTTATAAATACAGCTTGGTAATGACTCAAGGTTTTGACAGTTCCTCAGATTTAATAGAACAAGTCCAGTCAGATATTCAATTGACAAGGGCAATCCTTTTATTGCAGTGCCTCCAAGGAAAGCTCTGATAAATGTTTCATGCACCCTTGGACCTATGGAAACTTCTTGAGTTTCCAGCACCCGGAGAGAGTAAGAATTTCAAGAGATTCCAAACAGATGCTTCTTAGAAAACTCTTAAGATTCTTGCAGCCTTCTAAATTGAGGAAAACAAGCTTGTTTAGATCTCCAATGGATGAAGCTTGTACAACCTTCAAGAATTAGTCTCCTAAGGTTTGGGGCCCCAGAGAAGTCTGGGATTTCAATTAGGTGTTGGGAGTAGCTAAGTTTTATGAATTTCAATTGCTGATACATCTGTAAAAAACAAAACGGAAAAAATTATGATAATTCGTTTAAAGTGAAAGATGAAACTTGCAAAGATTATAATCATGTACCATGAATCCTTTCCAAAGTTGTTCAACTCGACTGTAACTCATATTTAGCTCGACAAGCTGTTCAGGATGAAAATTTAATGGGAGGGATTTCTGAGGGTATCCATGCCAATATAGACATCTTAAGTTGTTTGATAGAAATTTGAAGTCTCCAGAAAGAAGCAATTTACAGTCTTTGAATTGATTGAGTTTATTCATCCTCGTGCAAGCATCAGAATCAGCACATAACTCTTTCCAAGAAAAATATTCAAATCTTCCACATAGCCGCATGTTACAGACTTTGAGCAATCTTAATTTGTTCATCTTCATGAAGGCATCAAAACTGAACTGTAGTTCCTTTGATGATGACAAGTCAAGGACTATGCCTTCAACTACTTTAGTCCCCTGCAATTAACCGGGAATAGAGTATGAATTGGAAATTAAAATCACAAAATTCTAAAAGGAAAAGCGTACAGAAAGCATCAAACTAATGACTTATTTTCTTTTTTTTTTTAGGCAGTGTTCAAGGAAGCAAGTAAGAAGATAAAAGAAAATGCATCTACTAAGACAGAAACTCAGGGAAAAGTTAGCAAAGGATTCAAATCAAATAATTCCCCAGCTTTATATCTGCCTTTGCATAAATATGCAATACCTTATTAAAATTGTACATATATGTGAGTTTCTCAAATGAGTTGAAATTATCCAAACTTTCTCTTCACCTAGAGCTTATATATACAAAAAGAGAACACACATACAAAGCTCATGTATTTAGGTCTTACTGTGTTTCTAGTTAATGCATCACTGACATCTTCATGAATCCACAGTCTGTTGTGTTTTTCGGGATATTTAAGAGATTCTTGCCAAACAATTTCCCAACCCATTTCTTGTAACAAATCATACATGCACAACTTATTATCTGAAACAATTATGAGTGACTTATCAATGAGAACCCTTATTCCAATATCCGGAAAGAACCACAACTCGCTAGTATTTCTGTGACAAAATCTTTGTCCTCCCATTTACAAAAGCATGCAATATCGAGAAATATATCTCTCTTTGTTGTCTAATCCATCAAAACCCATTTTAAGTACATTCTGAATTTCCATGTTAGGAATTCTTTTTAGCTTGTCCAATTCACTTTTCCATTCATGTATGCTCTTGCTATACAAAAAAGCACCCAAGACTTTAAGAGCTAAGGGAAGGCCCTTACTATAATGTATTACATAATAGCAAAGCTGCATATAATCTTCTCTAGGGTGGGTATGTTTAAAGGCATACTGACAAACGAGTTGAAAAGCTTCACTATCCTCTAATACCCTAAATTCATAAATTGCGCTGACTCAATGTGTAACAAGCAAATGCTTTTCTCTGCTTGTTATAATAATTCTACTTCCTGAACCAAACCAATCTGGTTTCCTGCTAAATATTCTAACTGTTCCAAGTTATCCACATCATCAAGAACAATAAGAATCTTCTTAGAGTGGAGTCTATCCTTCACAAAATTGATTCTTGTATTGGAAATTCCTAAATTTAGATTTCCATCCTTCAATATCTTTGAGAGAAGTTCCACTTGTAAATGACCCAGACCACGTTTTTATGAGCCTTCTCTAACATTTTCAAGAAAACAGCAACCCTCAAATTGAGTGTAAATTTGCTCATAAATAGCTCTAGCAATAGTTGTCTTACCTATGCCACCCATGCCCCAAATTCCTACACTTCGAACATTATCCAACCCAATACACAACGGTGAATCCATTGCCTTTGTACGGGAATCCATTCCAACCAGCCCTTCAGCATAGCACGAGGATGTACCAATCAATTTATTAGATATATCTGTGACAAGTTCCTCAATAAGTATAGATTCATGCTTGCAAATTTTGAGGAAAAAAACTAATCATTTAATGAATTCAAGGATCCATTAAAAAAACAAAAGAGATAGTAGATAAATCATCAGTGATTTAGTCTTGTTTTTTGCAACTTAAAAGTCATATGGCAAGCTTATATCTCAGATTTTTTCCAGTGTAAGTGTGTGTGTGTGTGTGAGAGAGAGAGAGAGAGAGAGAGAACTGTATTGCTATCTAGACAGACAGACAATCAAACTAGATTATAATAGCAAGCATCTGCCGCACTTCCTAGTAGTCTGCATGAGGAACTTCTCAGAAGTGGTCAGGATAGAAATACTAGAAAAGCCAGTGGATGCATGTTTAAGACTGCAGTAGCATTGATTGATAGTAGGATTACTAATTCCAAGTTAAGCATATTGGCAGGCAAAAATTCTCTTCCAAATGGTTGAAAAAATTAGGGATTACCATCCAAAAGGTTTTAAAAGCATGACTATCCAATGGGGTTGGGGGACACTACTTAGGCATGGAAGAGAGAATGCCAAGAGGTCATTGGAAATGAAGAAAAAGCATTAATCCAAGGTCAACTTACCAACGGAATAAAGCACACTAAGGGCAAATATGCTCAAGATAAGGTAAAAGGTTTTACAGTGTAGTCATAACATTCTTGCTCAATGTGATAAGGACCGACCAATGTGTAGCTTCAAACACCTTCAGCAGAAAGGAGGGAAAGGGTCATTCATATTATGGTCAAGTGGGTTGAAATCACAATTCGATGAGGGTCTAGAAAAGTTTGATGTGTTGGTGGATTGGATCCAAGTTATTCCATCTTCATAATTTTGATCACAGTCATGGAGAGATTTCCTTGCATATGTGAGATCAAGTTCATCTAAACATCATTCAGTCATAGGCAGCAAAATACAACTTAATCCATACATGGTTTTAAGTCAAATCATCTTGGATCAATCTCTCTATTGATCATCCTATGATTTCCAATTTATATGGCTATGCAAGCTTTAAAGTTTCAGCATCATTACATCATACACCTAAAAGGCAAAGGAAAAAAAATTGCAGTTAAAAATACCTATCTCGAGAATCCCATCCAGAAATATTGGCAGCTTCTGTCAAAGCCACTCTCCACTTGATCACTTTCTCCATCTGCTCCTTATAAACCTCTTCATGCTTAGCAAATGCTTGTGCAAAACTCCCTGTCTGTTTCCTCACATGAGAGGGATCCATATTGTAGAAAACTGGTAAAGCTGCATGCCCCATCGCCATGGTGCAGTCAATAATCTTGACAAGTTCCTCCAGACACCATGTTGAAGAAGCATAGTTTTTAGAGAAAACGATGACGGAGAATCTGGACTCTTCGATGGCTTTTACAAGTGCTGGAGAGATCTCTTGCCCTCTACTGAGCTGGTCATCCATGAAAGTCTTGACTCCTCTTTAACACAGAGCTCTATGAAGATGGTCAGTAAAGCTTTTGCGGGTGTCTTCCCCTCTGAAACTCAGGAACACGTCGTACTTCCATTGATGCGTAGGTGAAGATGAAGATAAAGAAGCCATTAAATTGGAAATTTGATACCTTAATTGTGGGACAGAATTATAAGTGAGTCAGAGAATGAATAAAGACTAAACTGAACTGAAAAGAAAATTATATATGGCTTGACATGCAAATAGCAAATCACTATGTGCCCAGAAGTTTCTTGTGATTTTCTTGTGAGCTGCCATCGAAAAGGCCAGCTTCTAATAACTTACAAAATAAGTGTTAAAGTACTTTATACACCTAATTAGGCGAATAACAAGTGTCAAGATAAGACTACAAGCCATACAAATACATATGCATATAAATTTAAAATTGAAAGAAAATATTATCAAATTTTTAAAAGATAAATTTCAATTTTTTTTTGACCTTTTCATACATTTTTTGTGCTTGTAACTTTTTGTTTTACATATTCATTGGAGCATTTTTTTACTTCCCAAGAACTTTTTTTTTTTCTAGGACTAAAAACCTTTTTCCTTATTTGACTTGGGATATCATATACACCCACAACCTAACTTAGTAATTTTAAAATTAATTAGTTAAAAAGAATGAAATAATCCCAAAATTTGTAAATATAACAAGATTGTGTTTTTGCTTGAAAAGTAACCCATTTTGACATAAATGTCTTTCGCTATTTCAATTATTTACATTTAAATTTATATATATATAAAAAAGTTATGACATTTTTGTCAAGAGGACAAAAAAAAAAATCAAAAGTTAAATTTCCAGATTTAGATTTTTAATGAATATTTTAATTAAATAACCCTTAGTTTTATATCACATAATGTTTCTTCTTTATTTTTCTTTAATCCCTTTTATTTATTTATTTTATCATACACAACCTATTAAACTTGAAAATTTTAATAATTTCTTGTAGTGCATGCCTACGTGCTTATCACATGAGCTTCTCCATCTATGCTAACTACAGATCCATTTGATAATTTCTTGTAATGTCTACATGCTTATCACATGAACCTCTTCATTTATATTAATAGGGTCCATTTGGTATTTCAAAATAGTTAAAGGGCCTTTACTTAAGAAAAGCTTAGAGATCAATTAGAAACAATGTTTTTAGAACCCAACTAGTTATTGAATAAAAAAAATTACTAATTCACGGTTTAGTGGTCAAACCGATGTTTGAACCGTAGTCAAACTGGTGACATCATAAATATATAAATTATATATTAAAAATAAATTATAAAATTATAAAACTTATTTTTCATCTTTGATATTACCAAACTTAAATCATGAATAAATATAAATGTATTAATATTTTAAATTTTATAAATAAAATTTGTGTAACATTCATATGTAAAGAAATATATTTAAATAGAATAAAAAAAATTTATTCATAATTTATATTACTTGTATTATATTATTTAGTTGTATTAAAAAATTTTAAAATAATTATATTAATTTAGGTTTAGTTTGCATTTTTTAAATTATAATCATTAATAACAAAGTGGTGATAGCTTAAACATGATCTAAAGGTCCATGGTTCAAACCCTCAGTTCCTCATTGTTTTCCTGGTCTTGTTAGGTGGGCTAGGCTTGGTATGTGAAGGGCTAACCTTCCACCCATGATCCAACCTTTTAGTTGATGAACAAAGAAGGCTAAAGTTGTGGTCGCAGTCCCTAACTTGGAGGTCCTGAGGCACATTAGTCTTAATAAAAATTATAAAATTATAAAATATTATAATAAATATTAAAAACAAATAAATATAATTAAATAAACTTAAAAATTAATAAAATAAAATATTATAAAAATTAAAATTGTTCAATAAATTTTTAATATTGAAATTAAAAACAAAAACTCTTTAATTACCAAACTCAAATTAAAAAATAAAATAAAATGTGATTATTTTTACCACGCATTGGTATTTAAAAATTGAAACAATAAAATAACATATATTATTGATACTAGAATTTAAAACAACAAATATATTGTTGATAATGGCATTTAAAACAATAAAATAGTGCATTAGACTTGCATTCAAATCTTCAATTCTCAAACATCACCAACCCACCCATGACTAGAGAGAGAGAAGAGAACCCTAGCAAAAGTAGATAGCTTCCTTTGCAACCCACACCCACTCCCACGCCGACGTCGGCGACACCATGGAGATGAAGTAGAGAGATAAGAGATCAACACCCAAGATTGTCGCTAATGGAGGAGGAGGGGTCCACGAAGATGTTACAGTCCACCCTGTGGTGATGTTAGCAAAGAAATGCCCTCCATCGTCTCTTCTCATACACCTCAAAGACAATCACAGCTTGGACTAAAAAACTTTTCAAAGACTTCATTGGGGTCATCTTCTTCATCATGGGTCGTGATTCTCATGAAAATTTTTTCCTTTGAAGAGTCATTATTTTTTAAAAATTTATCAGTTATAGTTGTTGTTTTGGTGTTTTTTTTCTCAATTTTGGGTGTTTTTTTGCTATGATTTAGAAGGACATTTGTTTTATTGAGTTTAACTCAAAAAAAAATTAGTAACTCAAATGATTCGTGAAAGTTAACTCAGTATCTCGACTAAATCAACCGAGTTTAATCGATTCCTGGCCAAATATTTACTTAAGATGGTATTGGGTATCGGACTTGGCGTGAAAGGGGTTGAGGCGGATACAACTCAGCTGATTCTTACCAGACTCGATCGATACTTTGAACCATGTGACACACCGGTTCATTGATCTCATGTTTAGTTTAGTTTTTAAAAGTTATTTGTATGGTTGCTTTGTTGATACTATGCTTAGTTTATTTGCTTGCAAACATCATTAGTTTGGTTATTCTTTTTGTCTCATGCTTAGTTTAGTTTTGAAAAATTATTAGTTAGTTGCTTTGTTGATATAATGCACAATTTAGTTTCCTTTAAAACTCATTAGTTTAGTTGTTCTATTAATCTCATTTTTAGTTTAGCTTTTAAAAATGATTATTTTGGTTGCTTTGTTGATGTCATGGTGAGTTTTTTTTTTTAATCATTAATGTAGTTATTTAGTCAATCTTTGTTTAACTTTGATTTAAAAATTATTAGTTTGGTTGTTTTACTGATATTATGTTTAGTTTAGTTTCTTTAAATGTCATTAGTTTACTTATTTGGTTGATCACATATTTAGTTTGGATTTTAAAAATTATTAGTTTGGTTGCTTTATTGATATTACGTTTGGTTTAATTATCTTAAAAATCATTAGTTTCATTATTATGTTAATCTCATGCTTAGTTTAGTTTTTGAACATAATTAGTTTGGTTGCTTTGTAGATATTACTTATAGTTTGGTTTCTATTAAAAAGCATAAGTTTGGTTATTCCATTGATTTCATGTTTAGTTTAGATTTTAAAAATTATTGGTTTAGTCGTTTTATTGATATTATGCTTGGTTTAGTTTCTTTGAAATATCATTACTTTGGTTTTTCTTCTTATCTCATGCTTAATTTAGTTTTTAAATATTATTAGTTTTGCTGCTTTGTTGTTATTATACTTAGTTTAGTTTCTTTTAAAACTTATTAGTTTGATTGTTCCATTAATCTCATGTTTAATTTAGTTTTTTAAAAATTATTAGTTTGATTACTTTGTTGATGTTACACTCTGTATAATTCTTTTAAAAATCAAAGAATGCTCCCTCTTCTGTAATTTTCTCATACCCAATCCACAACACTATTATTATAGTTGTTCTACATGCCTTTTTTTTTTTTTTTTTTTTTTTTTTTGCATTTCTAAGTTAATTTTTCTTTGGTTATAGCAATAGTTTCATTGGTATGTCTCATAGGTAATTCCTCAAACATGTTGTCCTCATTGTTACTATTAAGTTTTGCAGTATGAAACAAAAAATTAAAATTCTTGTATTTAAAATTAAATGGAAGCACAAGAATTAAAAAATGCAAACACGAGAAACACTCAAATCCAATTACAAAGAGTGGTATCAAATATTCCATATCTACAAAATTCGGGTGTTTAGATTTCCAAAAATGAAAAAAAAAAAAAAGTTCATTGAGAGAAGACCTACATCTACAAAACATCAAGGTATGAAGTTAAGAGAGAGGAATTCAATCAACACCTGATACAAAGACATGGATTCAAACACATTGATTAGATTTGAAGAATGCAATTCATCCATGGGAACTTGTCTACTAGAAAAGGGTTGGTGTTTGGAGGCATTGGAAGGAGATTGGAGTAATGGTGGTGACTCATGAAAGGGTGTGGTAGGAAGCCATAGCCGCTGGTGAAGAGGAAGTTAGGTGAATTGGAGACTCAATGAAGAAGATAATATGAGCTTGATAAAATTTCCTCCAACTTTTCCTTTTCTTTCTTATTTTCCTCACTAATTTTTAAGGAAAGTAGTAGGGAAAATATTATAATATTTCCTTTAGTATTTTCCTTTATATTTTTTTGCCATCATATTTTTCATGTCACCCAAACTAAGGAAAATAACTTTCCACAATATCATTTTCTTTTCCCTTGCATTTTCTGAAAACTAAACACAACCTTTATAAATAAAATTAAGAATTACAACAAGATTATATATTCCTCATCTTTATTCTTGCACTTTTCACTACTCTATTCTACATCATATTTTTACTCCCTTCTTCAATTAGCATTCCACCCTTTATATAGAGTTATCTTCACACCAATTCATAAGATAAGAAAGATGAATGAACCTTGGGGCATGGTTAGACAACTTGTGGTAGCTAGTCAAGGCTAGAAGTCAACTTTTGCTCAACTTTTTGGGCATAGGTAGCAATGTGTGGACCCCTTTAGCATGAAAATGGCTAGTCTTATTAGATGATGTGTCAACCATATGACAATCATAGGGTGGGGAATATATGGTAATTATGCAAAAATAAAATAAAATAGTATCCAATTATATATAAAGACATATTTGTGGACTCGCATTTTTCACGTGCGTCCCCACCAAGGATGAAAAATGTCGGATAAAATTGGCGATTTATCATCAAAATATCGGGTGTCAGCGGTGCCCGAAGCAAAAAAGGTGACCGAAAAATCGATCAACGGATATTTCGACAAAATCAATAAAAAAATCAGCGATTTATCATTGATATATTGGATTTTGGTGATAAATCGTGGAAGCGGGCGAAAATGGTCTTGTGGGCGAAAAAATTGGCGATATATCATCGATTTATCAAGAAAAATTGATTGATTATGTTAGTAGCTAATCATTCTTGGTGACAAGTGACAACTATTTTTTTTGTCTTGCTTTTTAAGCTTGTGGCAAACTATTTTTTAGGCTTATGGCAGACTAAATTTTAGGCTTGTGGCAGGCTGATTTTTTGCTTTGGCAGGCTATTTTTTAGGCTTGTGGTAGACTAATTTTTAGGCTTGTGGCAGGCTGATTTTTGGCTTATGGTAGTCTAATTTTTTGGCTCGTCCAATGGGCAAAAATATGGTCATATATATTGAAGTGGTTCAATGGTCAAAATGATTGATTAAAGGGCTCAGATTAAATTTGGCCTTGATCTAACGACCTGATTCATGTCTAATTGGTGTCTCAGTTGATTCGTGTCCAGCTGGTGCTCCTTGATTGAGGGATTAATCAACAAAATTTATAACCTATTACACCATATACTAGGGTAGCAAAGACAAAGCTACTATAACATAGTGGCTTTAGGATCGTTCACTGGAATGGGTTTTCACTTCACAAATGATATTAATTCAAAGCTGAATTGGTGCCTTTTCATTTCAAGGTTAGCTTTAAAAGAAAACATAAAGATGTTTGAATGAAAAAGGAAAGGTTTTAAGCTAACCAAAAGTAGTAACTGATTTTACTTATAAAGAAAAGTGTTTCTTGGAGTTTAGATCACTAGGCTCAGATTCCTTATGCAAAAAAAAGAGTTCCGGTCACTTGTTTTTTCCTCGCATTAGAGAATTAACATATAGTTCCTTCTCCAACCGGTGTTGTACAGATGCTTCCCATTAATGGGTTCAAACACTAAATCCCTCTCACTGATGCACCTTGCAATGGCTCATACCTCTCACCTAGCACTTGCCATTCAAGGTGATCTTTAACCTTGGATTCCCTTCACAAGCTCGCAAGATAACTAATGGATGTCTCCTTGGAATCCAAAAGCTTACCAAGTGTTGGCTATTCTAGAAATCCTACCTTCAAGTCACCTCCCAGAGGCTCGCAAGGGGTAAACTAGTGAATCTCCATGGACGGAGATCACTTGCCTTACCAAGTGTTGGCCCAGGTGATTTAAAGGCGTTTTAAGTTAACTAAAAGATAAAAACCATTACAGGTCACACTTTCTCTCATTAACAACTAAAACAACAAAACTTCCAATTTATGCATGAGGAAACTCACCCGGCTTTCTTCACTCCAAGAGACAAAGAGCATAGCTCTCATCCTCTAAGAAAACACTCAGAGAATGTTTGGCTAGCAAGAAAATGAAAGAGAAGACAAGAATATATAGGAAAAACAGAGCAAGTGCTCTGTATTTTACTTTCTTCCGAAAACTGTACAAAGGATGCTCTGTAACACCTCCTCCGAGAGTCCTCCTGAGAGTTTATATAGGAAGGTAATTTACCCTTCCTTGGATACTTCCTAACTAAGGAATTACATGAGTGGCTGAATACAAGGAGAAAATGGAAATTAGACCACAAATATCAGAAGAAAAGATCTAAAAGAGTCGGTGCACAACTATCGGGAAGCACTAAGGACCACTTCGCAGGTGAAAGGTGAGGTCTGCGAAATTTCGCAGGTGCACAAGAAGGGCTGCGAAATTTCTTCATAGCAACCAGCTGATTCAACACCTTTGCAAAGTGGACTTCCATCTTGTGGTGTTTGGCTTCCATCGCGGCATGAAGCTTCAGGGAAAATCCATAGCACTATGCAAAAAGGCTGCGAAATATCTCGCAACAAAATGGTGATTTCGCAGCACTTTTCTGAAGCCTTCCTTCAGCTTGGAGTGATTGGCTTCCAATGGCTGTAACTTCCTCATTTCAGCTCCAAATTGTGGACCGTTTGAAGCATTGGATTCTTGACTTCCTGAGCTTTGAAATGGTATATAGCATGTAGAAAATGGACTTCGGGAAGTGCTCCAAAAGTGCGAAAGAAGACTGCAGCTGCTGTCCTCTGTTTTCTTCTTTGCTTTTCTCCTCTTTGCTTCTCTCCTTGCATACTTTGAACGACTTTGGCAAAGGGCTATGGAGCTCCAAATCTTGGTTCTTCATGAATTTGAGCTCTTCATTGCTTTGCCATGGATTCCAAATAACTCTCCTCAATCTCATAATGCTTTGGTGATCAAAATACTAACAAAAACACCAAAACTTACACATTTTGATTAGAATTGATTGGAAGGGGCCTTAACATGCTAATTGGGTTAAAAGACACTAACTACTACTCAAAAGTGTTTAAAAGGATTAATTATTAGCTATCAAATAGCACTTTTTGAGTAGTAATCACTCCCCCCAACCGACATATTGCTAGTCCCTTAGCAATGAAGGAGAGAAAAATAAAATAAAAGTACCATAATTTACAACATCATGCTGATCACTTCAAAAAATGTTTTAAGTGGCATGACTGATCAAACTCTCACATGGAACATTAAAGAAATAAAACTCAAACTTCAATAGGAGCTATCAAATAATTTGTCTAATCACAATTCTTAAAGAGTAGGCATTATGCAAATTTAAGCTTCAAAAGAGTTTCCACTCCCAAAGGGTCAAACCTTACTCTTCCACAAAAATCTAAGTGTTACTTATTAGGTTCCGGATATAGTATGTCAAACTAATCTCTCCCCTCAACCTAGTTTTTTTTTTTCAAAGCTTAGCAAACTAATCAACCTCCAATAGGCTAAGAACGCACCTTTTTTTTCACAATTTTTTTTCATTGTAGGAGTACAAGGCTTAAAGGTATTCTTTTCTAAATTGTCCATGTAACGGGGGTCCATCGATGACTCCCAACCAATTAAGGTTTAGGGCATCAAGCTTTAAGGATCTTTCAACCACTAACTCCTCGGATTTCACCCCGGACTTTTGAGAATGAATTTTAATACCCAAGCACCTACAGTATGCTAAACTCCACCTATTCACCCTTGTAACGAGCATTGAGGTCGGTGACTCCCAACCAATTAAGGCTTAGGGCACCAGGCTTTAAAGATTTTCACCATATACCCCTCAGACCTTGCTCGGGTTTCAAGGCAAGCAAACATTTTTCTTTATTTCTTTCTTTTTTTTCAAAGGCTCATTGGCCTTTTATAAGGTGTCCCAACACTATTAAATGAGGTCAAAGGTACCAAGTCTAAATTTTCCTAAGTCAAGAGGGAAATAGTTTTTCATCTTATAATCGGAACCCAGTGTGCACAGTGTGTGAATAGCTTAAAGTGGAAGAACTAAGGTTGAATTCAATAGATGTTTCAACAATTCATCAACTTTAGTAAGCATAATACAAACTCTAAGTCAAGTAAAAAGAACAAAAATTCAATTTCTCCCTTTTCATTTTGAAAATTTGTCCTTAATAACCATGGAGAGTAGAATAAAAAACTTAAAATTTTAAAAATTAAGCAAAAAGCAACTAAATTACCAAATAACTTAGCATTAATAGCAATAATTACTTCCTCAACTCTCCCCCCAACCAAGCTGAACATTGTCCTCAATGTGACAAAAGCAATTAAAAAATAGGGAGGAAGTGGTACTCCTTAGTGACATGGAGTCTTAGTCGTATAGGAGAAACCACATGTTTCAAAGAAAATATAAGAGTTAGTGAGTAGAGAAAATAGAAAAATGCCAAGTTTAAACAAAAATTGATGTCTATGTATGATGTATCATCAGTAATACATCCAATCACAGAATATAAGACATCAAAACATGGAATTATGTATACTAATATAATAAGTAAATACAAAAAATAAAAAGATGATCAAGTAATGGAAGAGTCCTGTGGAGCTGATGCATCTGTGGTGGCCTCTTGAGTGGATTGGATCAAGACTTTGGCCTCTGCTTTGGTAGTCTCCTTAGGTGGCATAGTCTCCTCAACTGGAGCTCTCAGTTGGTAGCTATGGGATTTGATGGTTTAAGGAGGTCAGAAATGGAATGAGAGGCTTCATGTGTGATCTCAGGGTGCGCGGGGCTTTCCTCTAGTCTTGGCCATGGCTGAAATGGAGAAGGGTGGCTGTTCATGAGTTCCAGAGGGTACTCAGCTGGTGCGTGGGGCTCTATTGGCATTTTAGCAACTTCCTTAGCTTTGCAAGGTGTTTTTGCAAACTTCCCTCCATTTTTCAAGTCAATTTCGCAATTTGAAGGCCATTTCGAAGCTTGGAGGTGATTTCGCAGCCCAAAAGTGATGAAAAGAAGGAAAAAAATTTTCGCAGCTGCGAAATGAGGGTCACTGTGCTGCGAAATGGCACTCGTGTGCCAAGAAGTGGTTTCGCAGCTGCGAAACACCCTTCCAAATGGCATCTCGACTGTGAAATTCCCGCTCAGCTTTGCGCGCTCGTCTTCAAACGGCCATAACTTCTTCATTTTTCCTCCAAATTGCATACCGTTTGAAATGATGGACTCCTGACTTCCCAAGCTATGAAACGAGATATGGTATGCATAATTTGAACTCCAGGAAGTGCTTCAAAAATGTCTCCAACAGTAGCGAAATGGAGGTGCGACATTTCCGCTCATGGTTTGCACAGTCATCTTCAAACAGCCATAACTTTTCCGTTTCAAATCCAAATCGAGCACTGTTTGAAGCTATGGACTTCTGACTTCCCAAGCTTTCAAACAATATATGGTATACATGAAATGAACTTCGGAAAGTGATCCAAATGTGTCCAATAGTTGCCAAAAATGGGGGTACGGCTGTGACATGTTTGTTCATGGTGTGCGCGCTGAAGGATTTTAAGGTGTGGAGGTTTCGTAGCCATTTTGCAGCTGCGAAATGAGTGTACGGGGCTTCCAAATGGCACTCGTGTGCCAAAAATCGGGTTCGCAACTGCGAAACATCCTTCGAAATGGAGAAATCGCTGCAGAATTGGGGCTTTTTACGCCTTAGTGGTTAGCAGACCACTTCGCAGCTGCGAAATTGTGGCTCCTGTGCTGCGAGTGGCACTCGTGTGCCAAACATCGGTTTTGCAGCTGCGAAACACCCTTTCAAATGGAGCTTTCCTTGCGAAATGGAGGATTTCATGCTTTGGAGCTTCGCAGCCGCTTTCGCAGCTGCGAAATGGGGGCTCCTGTGCTGCGAGTGGCACTCGTGTGCCAAACATCAGTTTCGCAGCTGTGAAATCGTTCGCAGAGGGCTTAAAAGTATTGCGAACTGATTTCGCAACAAAAGGCCATTTTCGCAGAGGCTGCGAAATCTCGCAGAGCTCTTTTTCTCCCCTGTTTTTGCTCGGTTTTCGCTCCGATTTCTTCCCGATTTATTCCTTTGCATTTCCTCCTGATTTTGATCATCCAAAAACCTATATTACATCAAAACAAAGTAGAATTAAAACATTAAAATCAAAATTAAAGCATTGAAATCAAAATTAAAACATTGAAATCAAAGTTAAAACAAGTAAAAAATAAAACAAAAAGCTATGGACTAGTTAGTCTTTAGAAAGACTAAGTCCATCAAAAAATTTGATCCTGATTTAGCTTGCCCGGATCCCATATGAAGTTTGCATCTCTCACTTGAGGCTTGCTGAGTATGATGGCAACAAAACCAATTCCCTTTTTGCCATACAAGGCTTGGAGAAAAAGCGGATGCATGTGTTTCTTCATTTCTTCCTTGATGACTATCCTCTGTGGTTCTCCTTGTACATTAACATCATAGCCATCTTTTTCTGTACTTTCCCCTTTCTCTTTCCTTTGATTTCCTCCCTATTTTCTTTCTCTGTTTCACTTTCTACCATATGCTCTAGCTTGCATGTGGGCAGATCAACCTCTTTACCACTCCTTAGAGTGATCACTTCTTTGACTTCCCTTTTTTGTGAAGATTCTCCCTCCTTAGCCTCCATTTCATGGATACTCATGGAATTTTGATAAGGTTGAGAAGGAGAGTTTTCTTTTTCTTGCATTGTGTTGAGGTTAGCAAACCTTGAGATTGAATCTTGGAGATTATCTATCTTTTGAGATAGATCATGTTGCACTTCATCCTTCTTTTTGTTCAATGAACTCTCTACACTGTCAATTCATTGACTGAGCTGAGCATTGATGGATTTGTTAGCTTCAACAAAGTCTTCCATGACCTTGTTAAGATTCATCATAGCTTGTTCAAGGTTTGAGGCTTGCTGAGGTGCTTGGGCAGGTTGCTGGTACTAAGGCGGCTGTGGTTTCCAAGAGAAATTTGGATGGTCCCTCCAATTGGAATTGTAGGTGTTGCAATCACCAAACATTTCCCTTTCCGTTGGAATGATAGGACACTCTTCCACCAAGTGCTCATAAGATAGACAAATGGCACAAGGCATAGTTTGCAATGGTGTCTGAGAGATGGCTTGCACTTCTTGCATGTTCTTCATTTCTAACTCATCCAATCTCCTTTCCATAGCTGCAATCTCTGCCTTCATGTCCATGCCATCATTCAAAATATACATCTCACCCTTAGCATTAGGTTGAGACATCATTCTTCTCATATCTCTAGCATTTGGTTCATCCCATTCTCTTGAAAATTCAGCCACATAACTGATAAAGTTCATGGCTTCCTCTGCTATCTCGTATTCAATATGGCATGCACAACTAGCAATTTGTGAATTAAAAACAGAGAACACAAAAGAAAACAAAAGAAAAACAATTCAAAGAAAGAAAATTAAGGTAAACTAAAAACTAAATAAAAGGTATACTAAAATATGAACAATAAATGAAATAAAAAGAGTTAGTAAAAGGAAAATAAAAAGTCACCAAACTTGTGATGAAGATCACAAGTACTCTCAAAAAGATCATATCACTGCAAAGTGGCACCATTCCCCGGCAACGACGCCATTTGATTCATGCCTAATTGGTGTCTCAGCTGGTTCGTGTCCAGCTGGTGCTCCTTGATGGCGAGAGTAATCAACAATATTTATAACCTATAACACCATGAACTAGGGTAGCAAATACAAAGCTACTATAGCATAGTGGCTCTAGGATCGTTCCACTGGGAAGGATACTCAAGTTGAAAATGATACCAATTCAAAGTGAATTGGTGCTGTTCCATTTCAAGGTTAGCTTAAGAAATAAAACACAAACTTTGGTTGAAAAAGGTTTGGACTTAGATTAACAACACAACAAGTGATGAAAATAACTTAAGAAGAAAAGCATTCCTTGGAGATTCAGGTATACAGGAGAGGTTCCTCATGCAAAAGCATAGCTCCGGTCACTTGTTTCTTTTCCTCGCATTAGAGAATTAACATATAGTTCCTTCTCCAACCGGTGTTGTATAGATGCTTCCCATTAATGGGTTCAAACACTAAATCCCTCTCACTGATGCACCTTGCAATGGCTCATACCTCTCACCTAGCACTTGCCATTCAAGGTGATCTTTAACCTTGGATTTCCCTTCACAAGCTCGCAAGAGATAACTAATGGATGTCTCCTTGGAATCCAAAAGCTTACCAAGTGTTGGCTATTCTAGAAAATCCTACCTTCAAGTCACCTCCCAGAGGCTCGCAAGGGGTAAACTAGTGAATCTCCATGGACGGAGATCACTTGCCTTACCAAGTGTTGGCCCAGGTGATTTAAAAGGCGTTTTAAGTTAACTAAAAAGATAAAAACCATTAACAGGTCACACTTTCTCTTCATTAACAACTAAAACAACAAAACTTCCAATTTATGCATGAGGAAACTCACCCGGCTTTCTTCACTCCAAGAGACAAAGAGCCTAGCCTCTCATCCTCTAAGAAAACATCTCAGAGAATGTTTGGCTAGCAAGAAAATGAAAGAGAAGACAAGAATATATAGGAAAAACAGAGCAAGTGCTCTGTATTTTACTTCCTTCCCAAAACTGTACAAAGGATGCTCTGTAACAACCTCCTCCGAGAGTCCTCCTGAGAGTTTATATAGGAAGGTAATTTACCCTTCCTTGGATACTTTCTAACTAAGGAATTACATGAGTGGCTGAATACAAGGAGAAAATGGAAATTTAGACACACAAATATCAGAAGAAAAGATCTAAAAGAGTTGGTGCACAACTATCGGGAAGCACTAAAGACCACTTCGCTGGTGAAAGGTGAGGTCTGCGAAATTTCGCAGGTGCACAAGAAGGGCTGCGAAATTTCTTCATAGCAACCAGCTGATTCAACACCTTTGCAAAGTGGACTTCCATCTTGTGGTGTTTGGCTTCCATCACGGCATGAAGCTTCAGGGAAAATCCATAGCACTATGCAAAAAGGCTGCGAAATATCTCGCAACAAAATGGTGATTTCGCAGCACTTTTCTGAAGCCTTCCTTCAGCTTGGAGTGATTGGCTTCCAATGGCTATAACTTCCTCATTTCAGCTCCAAATCGTGGACCGTTTGAAGCATTGGATTCTTGACTTCCTGAGCTTTGAAATGGTATATAGAATGTAGAAAATGGACTTCGGGAAGTGCTCCAAAAGTGCGAAAGAAGACTGCAGCTGCTGTCCTCTGTTTTCTTCTTTGCTTTTCTCCTCTTTGCTTCTCTCCTTGCATACTTTGAACGACTTTGGCAAAGGGCTATGGAGCTCCAAATCTTGGTTCTTCATGAATTTGAGCTCTTCATTGCTTTGCCATGGATTCCAAATAACTCTCCTCAATCTCATAATGCTTTGGTGATCAAAATACTAACAAAAACACCAAAACTTACACATTTTGATTAGAATTGATTGAAAGGGGCCTTAACATGCTAATTGGGTTAAAAGACACTAACTACTACTCAAAAGTGTTTAAAAGGATTAATTATAAGCTATCAAATAGCACTTTTTGAGTAGTAATCAGGAGGTATCACTTCCTCCCTTTTATTATCACTTGCTTTTGGAACATTGGGGACAATGTTCATCTTAGTTAAGGGGAGAGTTTAGGAAGTAATTTGTTAGATTTTTGGTTAAGTTATTTTGCTAGCAAATTTTTTTGCAAACTCTCTTTGTTTCTCAAAGATAATTTGTCAAAAGTAAATGGGAGAAATTAAATTCTTATCTTATTTCCATAATCTCAGAGTTTGTATTATGCTTATTTAAGTTGATAAATTGTTGAAGCTCCTTTTGATTTCAATCTTAAGTCTTCCACACTAATCTTTTCACACACTGAACACATTAGATTCCAGTTATAAGATGGAAAACTGTCTCACCCCCTAAACTTAGGAAATTTTCGACTTGGTGCCATTGACCTCATTCTATTAGTGTTGGACACCTTATAAAAGGCCAATGTGTCTTATAAAATTTTTTTTGCTTCACTTGCTTTGAAACCCGAGTAAGGTCCGAGGGGTATATGGTGAAAATCTTTGAAGCCTGGTGCCCTAAGCCTTTATTGGTTGGGAGTCACCGACCTCACTGCTCGATACATGGGTGGATGGGTGGAGTTTAAATATATCAAAAAAAAAAAAAAGAGGTGCGTTCTTAGCCTTTTATATGGGGGTTATTGTTGCTAAAGTTAGAGAAAAACTTTAGTTGGGGGGAGAATACAGTTTGACATACTATAACTGGAAACTAAGCATCTTAACACTTAGATTTTTGTGGGAGATTAAGAGTTGGTCCTTTGGGAGTGGAAATTATTTTGATACTCAAATTTGCATAATGCCCGCTCTTTGTATGTTGTGATAGGTAAGTTATTTGATGACTCTTGTTGATGATTGAGTTTTATATCCTTGACTTGCCATGTGAGAGTTTAATCCAATCATGCCACTTGATTATTTTTTGGAGTGATCAGTATGATTTTGTAAATTATTATATTATCTATTTTTCTTTCTTTTTATCTCCTTCATTGCTCAGGGACTAGCAATGTGTTAGTTGGGGGGAGTGATTACTACCCAAAAAGTGCTATTTTGCACCTTTAATTCATTATGTTTTAAGCACTTTTGTGTAGTAGTTCTCCATCTTTATTCCGATTGGCATGTTAAGGACCTAGCAATGACTTCTAATCATATTTGTGGCTAGTTTTATTATTTTGACAGCTTTTTGGATCATTAATACAAGCCAAGTAAAGGAGAGAAGCAAAGAGGAAAAGCAAAGAGGAAAACAGAGTGAAGAGAACAGAGGACAACAGCTTCAGTCTTCCTTCTCACTTTTGGAGAACTTTCCGAAGTCTATTTTCTACATACTGTATACCATTTCAAAGCTCAGGAAGTCAAGAATCCAACGCTTCAAACCGTGTATGATTTGGAGCTGAAATGAGGAAGATATGGCCTTCAGAAGACAACTGCTCCAAGCTTGTGCGAAATTCGCACAACACATTTCCTTGTGCGAAATTCACACAGCAGCCCATGCGTCGTGCGAAATCTCCTCTATTTTTGCCAACTCCACATGAGATCTTTTATTATGTATTTTTTATGTAAATTCCTTTCTTATCCTTGTAACTAGCCAATCACAGGCTTTGCTTTGTAAAAGACTATAAGAGGGGTGGAAATCATCTCTCGTCCATGTGTTATGTTTTACACTTAGTGAAATACAGGGCTCTCGTGTTTTCCTTTTCTCTCTAATATTTTCTTTTTCTTGGAAGCCAAACAACCTCTGAGGATATTTTCCCAGAGGATGAGAGGCTAAACTTTTGGTTTCTTGGAGTAAAGGAAGCTAGGTGAAAAGTTTAGATGCAAAGGTGGAAAACTCTCGTGCATTAAATACAGGTAGTTGGAGTTCATAAATGACTTTTAAATCTAAAGTTTTGCTTTAAATCCCTTAGAATCACTTTGAATGGCCAATACATGGTAAGCTTTAGGTCTCTGTGGATGCTTATTGCTAGATCTATATCAGTCCATTAGTTATCATGTACGAGCCATTGTAAAGTGACTCAAGGTGAAGACCCACAGTGTCTAAAGCCATTAATGGAACTTGACTACCATTTCTATTTACTTTCTATGGATTAAATCTTCATTGTTAAACCTATACCAGTTCGGGAAACAACCATCCTTTATGTTGTTGTCCCCAATGCGAGAAGAAAAATCCGGAATTTCCACTTTGCATTCTGAACTTGATCCTAGCAACCCTTAGCTCCGGGAGACTTTCTTTCTTCCATTTTACTTAGTTCTATATTACTTTAGTTTCAAACACCACTTTCAAAACAAATTTTATTTTCTTTTAAACTTTAAGTTTTTGACAAAGGAACTCATCAAACTCAGTTTCTAATCTTGAGTATATCACTGGTAGAATGAAAACCCATCCCAGAGTTTGACCCTAGAGTTGCTATACTATAGTATTTTGCTACACTAGTATGAGGTCATAGGGTTTATAAATGTTTTTGATTAGAATACCCGACTGAGCATGAATCACTACCGACTAAGTTAGATTTTTTCTCAAGATATTTTGTGCAAATTTCTATTTTCTCCTTGTAATCAGTCAAAGATATTATTGGGATATTTCTTAGAAAATATCTTTTCTATATATATCTTTAAACCAATGTAAAGAAATCAATCTGTAACTTATGTAATCCGACGAGAGGAGGACGATAGTAAGCTGGGTAAGTTTTCAAATGCAAAATTGAAAGTTTTGTTGTTTCAATTTTTAATGAAGAGAAAGTGTGACCTGTTAATGGTTTTTATCTTTTTAGTTAACTTAAAACGCCTTTAAATCACCTGGGCCAACACTTGGTAAGGCAAGTGATCTCCATCCATTGAGATGCACTAGTTTATCTCTTACGAGCCTTTGGGAAGTGGTTTGAAGCTAGGATTTTCTAGAATAGCCAACACTTGGTAAGCTTTTGGACTCTAAGGAGATATCCATTAGTTATCTCTTGCGAGCTTTTGATGGGTAATCCAAGGTTAAAGATCACCTTGAATGGCCAATACTAGGTGAGAGGTATGAGTCATTGCAAGATGCATCAGTGACAAGGATTTAGTGTTTGAACCCATTAAAGGGAAGCATCTGTACCACACTGGTTCGAGAAATAACTATATGTTAAATCCCCAATGCGAGGAAAAGAAACAAGTGACCGAAACTCTCTTTTTGTATTAGGAACCTGAGCCTAGTAATCTGAAACTCCAAGAAACACTTTTCTTTATAATTAAAATTAGCTACTATTTTTGGTTAGCTTAAAACCAACCTTTTCAAACATTATTATGTTTTCTTTTAAAGCTAACCTTGAAATGAAAAAACACCAATTCAGCTTTGAATTAATACCAATTGTGAAGTGAAAACCCATCCCAGTGAATGACCTTAGAGCCACTATGCTATGCTAGTTGAGGCTATCCTAGTACATGGTGTAATAGGTTATAAATTTTGTTGATTACTCCCATTTGAGGACCAAAATCAAGGTACACCAGTTGATTGAGCATCAATCAACAGGACATAGACCAGCTGGGCATGAGAATCAAATGGCCCCTTGCCAAGGACCATTGAGAGGACATGAATCAGCTGATACACCAATTGGGAATGAATCACTAAGGCTATCCTAGTGCATGGTGATATAGGTTATAAATTTTGTTGATTACTCCTATCTGAGGACCAAACTCAAGGTACACTAGCTAGGCACGTAATCATCAATGTTGTGGTTAACATGAATGACTTTAGGTTGTGAGCTGAGGGTTTTAGATACAATGAGCAACTCTAGGTTGTGGTTGACATGAATGACTACGGGTCATGTACTTAGGGCTCTAGATGTTAAGAATAACTTAGAGTTATGCTTGACATGAACAACTTTATGTCGTGAGCTGAGGGCTCTAGATTAGTATGAACAACTTAGGGCTATGGATGACATGAATGACTTTGACTCATGAGCTTAGTCCTCTACATGCTATGAATAGCTCAAGTCTAATATTGACTTGAAAGGCTCTAGGTTGTGAGTTGAAGGCTCTAGATGTTATGAGTAGATCAAGGTTGTGGTTGACATAAATGACTATGGGTTGTGAGCTAAATCCTTTAGATCCTATGAATAATTCAAGGTTGTGGATGACATGAACAACTCTAGGTCATGAGCTTAAGCATCTAGATACTATGAACAAATCAGGCTTGTGGTTGACATGAACGACTCCAAGTCATGAGCTCAAGGCTCTAGATGCT
Organism: Vitis riparia; assembly: GCF_004353265.1. NCBI lineage: Eukaryota > Viridiplantae > Streptophyta > Magnoliopsida > Vitales > Vitaceae > Vitis > Vitis riparia. The sequence goes on along the minus strand of NW_023269749.1, from coordinate 112,142 downwards.
ATGAACAACTCTGGGTTATGAATGACATGACCAACTACAGCTCATGAGCTCGGGCCTCTAGATACTTTGAACAGCTCAGAGCTGTTATTGACTTGAGAGACTCTGGGTCATGAACTTAAGGCTTTAAATGTTATAAACAACTCGGGGCTATGGTTGACATGAATGACTTCGATTCATGATGTCAAGGCTCTAGATCCTATGAATAATTCAGGCTTGTAGATGACTTAAACAACTCCAAGTCATGAGCTCAGGCCATTAGATACTATGAAGAGCTTAGGGTTGTTGTTAACATGATGATTCTAGGTAATGAGCTCAAAGCTTCAGAAGCTATGAACAACTTTAGGCTGTGGTTGACATGAATGACTATGGGTCGTAAGCTCAGGGCTTTTAATGCTATAAACAACTAAGGGTTGTGGTTGACATGAATGACTCTAGGTCATGAGCTCAAGGCTCTAGATGCTACAAACCGCTTTAGACTATGATTGACACGAGATACTATAGGTCATGAGCTCAGGGATTTAGATGCTATGATCAACTAAGGGTTATGGTTCTCATGAACAACTCTAGATCATGAGCTTAGGGCTTTAAATTCTATGAATAGCTATGGGTTGTGCTTGACATGAACTACTACCGATCTTGAGCTCTAGGCTTAAGATACTATGCATAACTCAAGGCTGTAGTTGACATGAACGACTCTAGGTCGTGAGGACAATTCTGTAGATTCTATGAATAACTTTAGGCTGCGATTGGCATGAATGACTACGGGTTGTAAGCTCAGGGCTACAATTGACATGAACAACTCCAGGTCGTGATCTCAAGGCTTTAGATGTTATGAACCACTCAAGGTTGTGGGTGACATGACTGACTTCGAATCTTAAGCTGAAGCCTCTAGATACTATGACTAGCTTTAAGCTATTGTTGACTTGAAAGATAATGAGTCTTTAGGTTAAGGCTCTAGATGTTATGAACAGCTCAAGGTTGGGGTTGAAATGAATGACTCGAGGTTGTGGGCTACAAGCTCTAGATCCTATGAACAATTCAAGGTTGTGGATGACATGAACGACTTCAGGTCATGAGATGAGGCCACTAGATACTTTGAACAACACAAGGCTATTGTTGACTTGAAAGACTATAGGTTGGGAGCTCTAAGATCTACATACTATGAACAACTTAGGGTTATGGTTAATATGAACAAATCCAAGTCGTGAGCTTAGGGCTCTAGATGCTATGAACAAATTAGGGCTATGAATGACATGAACAACTTTAGGTCATAAGTTGAGGGCTCTAAATGCTATGAACAGGGTTGTGGTCGACACGAAAGACTGCAGGTCTTAAGATTAATGCTTTAAAAGCAATGAACAACTTAGAGTTGTGGATGATATGAATGACTGAAGATCCTAAGAGCTTACGCCTCAAGATGCTATGAACAACTCAGGGATATGAATGACATGAACAACTTTGGGTCATGATCTTAGGGCTCTAGATGCTATGAATAGGACTATGGTCGACATGAAAGACTTCGAGTCTTAATCTTAGTGCTTTAAAAGCAATGAACAACTCAGAGTTATGGATGATATGAATGACTCAGGATCCTATGAGCTCATGCCTCAAGATGCTATGAACCACTTAAGGTTGTGGATGATATGAATGATTCTTCATCATGAGCGACTTTAGATGCTATGAAAACTTAGGGCTATGGATGACATGAACGATTCTTGGTCATGAGCTTAAGGCTTGAAATACTATGAACAACTCAAGGTTGTGGTTGACATAAACGACTCTGAGTCGTGAGCTCAGGGCTTTTGATGTTATGCACTGCTCAGGTTTATGGATGAGATGGGCTTTTTTGGGTTGTGAGCTTAGAGCTTTAGATGCTACGAACCACTTAGGATAATGGATGAAATGAGCTACTTCGGATCGTGAGGTAAGGGTTATGGATGCTATGAACAACCTAGAGTTGTGAATGATATGAATGACTCATAATCTCGTGAGCTCGAGCCTATAGATACTATGAATCGCTTAAGGCTTAGGGCTTTGATTGACATGAATGACTTTGAGTTGCAAGCTCAAGGCTTTAGATGCTATGAATAGCTTAGAGTTGTGGATGATATGAATGATTCTACATCATTTGCTCAAGCCTCTAAGTACTGTGAATAGCTTAGGGCCATGGATGACATGAACAACTCCTGGTCATGAGCTTAGGGGTCTAGATGTAATGAACAACCCTTTGCTCTGGTTGAGATGAACAACTCTGAGTTATGAGCTTAAGGCTCTAGATGCTAAGAATAGCTCAAAGTTGTCATTGACAACTTAAGGCTGTGAGCTCATGACTTTAGATGTTATGAATAGCTTAGGCCTGGGGTTGGCATGAACGAATCTAGGTTATGACCTTAGGGATCTAAATGCTATGAACAACTCAAGGCTATGGAAGAAAAGAATGACTCAGGATGATGAGCTCTAGCCTCTAGATACTATGAACAACTCAAGGTTGTGGTTGACATGAAAAACTTTGGGACATGAGCTCAGGACTCTAGATGTTATGCACAGCTCAAGGCTGTTGATGACATGAAAGACTCCACGTGATGGGCTCAAAGCTTTAAATTCTATGCATAGCTTAGGTCTGTTGATGTCATGAAAGACTCTGGGTCAAGAGCTTAGGGATCTAGATGCTATGCACAACTCAAGGTTGTGGATGACATGAATGACTCTAGATCGAAAGCTTAGGGCTCTAGATACTATCAATAGCCGAGTGTTGTGGTTGACATGACTGACTCCTAGTCATGAGCTTAGGGCTCTAGATACTATGAATAGCTCAGGGATGTGGATGACAAAAGCTACTCTGGGTGGTGAGCTCAAGGCTCTAGATGCTATAAACAACTCAAAATTGTGGATGATACGAATGACTCGGGATCTCGTGAGCTTAGGCCTCTAGATGCTATGAACCACTCAAGGTTTTGGATTTTATGAAAGATTCTGCATCATGAGCTTAAGCCTTTAAATGCTATGAACGGGTCAGGGCTACGATTGACATGAAAGACTTTATGTTGTGAGCTCAAGGCTTTGGAAACAATAAAAAACTTAGAGTTATGGATGATATGAATCACTCAAGATCCTGTCAATTTAGGCCTCTAGATGTTGTGAACTGCTTAGGGTTGTGGATGACATTAATGACTCTGGGTCGTGAGCTTAACGCTCTAGATACTATGAACACCTCAAAGTTGTGGTTGACATGAACGACTCTGGGTCATAAGCTCAAGGCTCTAGTTGTTATGCAAAACATAGGGGTGTGGATGAGATGAACTACTCTGGGTTATTAACTTAAGGCTCGAATGCTATGAATAGCTCAAGACTGTGGATGACATGAGGTACTCCAGGTCGTGAGCTCAAGGCTTTGGATGTTATGAACAACTTATAGTTATGAATGATATGAATGACTCAAGATCTTATGAGCATGGGTCTTTAGATGATATGAGTCGCTTAAGGTTTTGATTGAGGTGAACAACTCCAGGTCATGAGCTTAGGGATCTAGATGCCATGAACAGGTCAGAGTTATGGATGATATGAACGACTCGGGATCCCATGAGCTCAGGCCTCTAGATGCTTTGAACAGCTCAGGGCAATGGATGATATGAATGATTCTGCATCATTAGCTCAAGCCTCTAAATGCTATGAGCAACTAAGGGTTGTGGTTAACATGAAAGACTCCAATTTGTGAGCTCAAAACTTTATATGTTATGCACTTAAGGTTGTCGAATAAATGAAAGACACCGACTCATTAGCTCAGGAATCTAGTTGCCATTAACAACTCAGGGTTGTCGTTGATATGAATGACTCCGAGTCATGAGCTAAGGCCTCTCGATGCTATTAACAACTCAAGGCTATGGATACATGAACAACTTTGGGTTATAAGACCAGGTCTCTAGATTCTATGAACAACTCAAGGTTGTTGTTGACATGAAAGACTCTAGGATGTGAGTGCAATGGTCTACATGCAACAAACAACTCAAGGTTGTGATTGACATGAAGGACTATGGGTTGTGAGCTCAGAGTTTAAGATGCTATGAAAAATTCAAGGTTGTGGATGATATGAACAACTCTAGGTCATGAGCTCAGGGCTATAGATGCTATTAACAACTCAAGGTTGTGGATGACATGAACGACTTTGGGTCATGAGCTTAGGCCTCTATATTCTATTAATAGCTAAGAGATGTGGTTGACATGATTGACTTCGATTTGTGAGCTTAGGGTATGGATGACATGAACAACTTAGGGTCGTGAGCTCAGGGTTGTAGATGTTATCAACAACTCAGGGTTGTGAATAACATGAATGACTCTAGTTCATGAGATTAGGCCTTTAGATTCCATGAACAGCTCAGGGCTCTGGTTGACAAGAAAGACTCCGAGTTGTGAGCTTAAGGCTCTAGATGCTATGCATAACTTAAGGTTGTTGATCATAAGAAAGGCTCCAAGTCATTAGTTTGGGGATTTAGATGCTATGAACATCTCAGGGCCATGGTTAACATGAATGAATTTGGGTCATGAACTTAGAGCTCTTGATGCTATTAACAACTGAGGGTTGTGTTTGACATGAATGACTATGTGTCCTAAGCTCAAGGCTCTAGATGCTATGAACTACTTAGGGTTGTGGTTAACATGAACGACTCTAGGTCATGAGCTCAAGGCTCTAGATGCTATGAACAATGTAGGTTTGTGGTTGACATGAAAACTCTAGGTCATGAGCTTAGGGCACTAAATGCTCTTAACAACTAAATGTTGTGGATGACATAAATGACACTGGTCATGAGCTAAGGCCTCTAGATTCTATGAACAACTCAAGGCTATGGTTGACATAGAAGAGTCTAGGTCAGGAGCTAAGTGTTGTAGATGCCATACACAAGTCTGGGTTGTCGATGACATGAAAGACTTTGGGTTACGAGTTGAGGGCTCTAGATGATATGAACAACTTAGGGTTGTGGATGACATGAATGACTCTAGGTTATGAGCTCTAAGCTACATATACTATAAAAAATTAAGGGTTGTGGTTGACATGAACAACTTCGAGTCATGAACTTAAGGCTCTAGGTGCTTTGAACAACTCAAAGCTATGAACTGCTCAAGGTTGTGGATGACATGAATGACTCCGAGTCATGATCACAGGGCTCCAGATGTTATAAAATACTCCTGGTGCTAGTTGACATGAGTGACTCTAGGTCATGAGCTCAAGGTTCTAGAGGCAATGTACACCTATGGGTTGTGGTTGACATGAATGACTTTGGGTTGTGAGCTCATGGCTTTAGATGCTATGAATAACTCAATGCTATGGATGACATAAATGACTTTGGGTCTTGAGCTCAATCCTCTATATAGTATGAATAGCTCAGGGTTTGGTTGACATGAATGATTATGGGTCGTTGATTACTACTCAAAAAGTGCTCTTTTATAGCTTGTTATAAACTCTTTTAAACACTTTTGAGTAGTATTTATTACCTTTTAACTCAATTGGCACATGAAGGACACTTACAAGTGTTACTGATAAGTTTTTGGCAAGTTTTGGTGCTTTTGATAGCTTTTTTATCATTAAAACAAGCCAAGAATGAGGGAGAACTTGGTATAGTCCATGGAAAAGCAAGATTGAAGCTAAATTACATGAAGAATCCAAGTTTTGGAGAGCTTTGAAGCCTTTGCCAAATCAATCAAGTATGCAAGGAAGAGAATCGGAGAAGGTATCTATCATTCAAGGATTTCGTAACCCCTTGCGAAATTTCCCTGTAATCTTTAGATATTTTGCACCGACTCCGTTAGATTTTTATCTCAAGATATTTTGTGTAATCATCTATTCTCTCCTTGTAATTAGCTAAAGATCTTTTTAGATTTTTAGGATATCTAATTAAGGGTTTAAAAATATCTCTCTATATATGTTTTAAGATATTTCTTTTTGTAATATCTCGAAATCGCGGAAGCTCGGAAGAAATTCTTGGGATCACTTGTAATCTCTCGGAAGAAATTCTAGAGAAGACTTGTACATATTTTCGAGTAAGAAATATACAAAGCTTTGCTCTGCCTTACCTACTCACTTTGATTATATTTTGTTTCTAGTCAAACAATCTCTGAGGATGTTTTCTTAGAGGATGAGTGGCTAGACTTTTTGTTTCTTGGACTGAATGAAACTAGATAAGGATCTGGATACCAAAGTGGGAGTTTTCCTTGTTTTAATTTTTAATGAAGAGAAGGTTGTGACCCATTAATGGTTTTTATATTTTTAGTTAATTTAAAGTCCCTTAAAATCACATGGGCCAACACTTGGTAAGCTTTTCAGACTCAATCCATAGAGATCCATTAGTTATCTCTTGTGAGCCTCTAGGAGGCGGTTTAAATGTAGGATTGCCTAGAATAGCCAACACTTGGTAAGCTTTTGGATTCCCTGGAGACATCTATTAGTTATCTCTTGCGATCTTTTGAAGGGTAATCCAAGGTTAAAGATCACCTTGAATGGCCAATACTAGGTGAGAGGTACGAGCCATTGCAAAATGAATAGGTGAGAGGGATTTAGTGTTTGAAACCATTAATGGGAAGTAACTATACCACACCGGTTCGGGAAATAACTATAGGTTAAATCCCCAATTCGAGGAAAAGATATGGAATTTTCCCTTTTGTATAAGGAACCTAAACCTAGTGACCTGAAACTCCAAGAAACCTTTTCTTTGTAGTTAAACTCAGTTACTATTTTTGGTTAGCTTAAAACCAACCCCTTTTTCAACCATCATTATGTTTTCTTTTAAAGCTAACTTATAAAAGAAAAAGTACCAGTCCAATTCTTTAAACTAATATCATGTGTGAAATGAAAACCCATCCCTTTGGACGATCTTAGAACCACTATGCTATGCTAGCTATGCAATCCTAGTATATGGTGAATTAGGTTTATAAATTTTGTTGATAAGTCCTGTCTGAGGACTGAATCAAAGGTACACCAATTGGGGACAAATCAAATGGCGTTGTTGCCGGGGATGGTGCCACTTCACAATGATATAATCTTTCCAGAATACTTGTGATCTTCATCACAAGTTTGGTGAATTTTCTTTTCTTTTGCTAACTCTTTATTTATTTATTTTTATTTTAGTTTATCTTTTAATTAGCTTTTAGTTAACCATAGTTTGTTTTCTAGAATTATTTTTCTTTTGTCTTCTTTGTTTTTGTTTTTGTTTCAGTTATTACTAGTTGTATATGCCATATTGGATACGAGACAGTGACGGAAGACTTGTGAAAATAAAAAAAATCCTCACGAAACAAATTGGAATTGAGTGTGAAATTCATGGAAGCTACACCTGAAGATCAACATAGTCAACATGCTCCAAAGGAGAATATCAAAGCATACCGATCCATGAGGGACTGCATGCATCCACCTCGTATGAGTGCACCATCATGTATAGTGCCACCTATAGAGCAGCTAGTGATCCGACCACATATTGTGCCACTTTTACCTACTTTCCACGGTATGGAAAGTGAGAATCCTTACGCGCATATTAAGGAATTTGAGGAGGTTTGCAATACATTCCGAGAAGGAGGAGCTTCAATCAACTTGATGAGGCTAAAGATATTTCCTTTAACTTTAAAGGAAAAGGTCAAGGTCTGGCTTAATTCTTTAAGGCCAAGGAATATCCGAGCTTGGATTGATTTTCAAGCTAAATTCCTCGAGAAATTTTTCCTGACTCACAGGACCAACAACTTGAAAAGGAAAATTTCAAACTTCTCAGCTAAAGAGAATGAGAAATTTTATGAGTGTTGGGAAAGATACATGGAAGCTATCAATGCTTGTCCTCACCATGGCTTTGATACATGGCTATTGGAGAGCTATTTTTACGACGGTATGTCTTCCTCAATGAAGCAACTCTTAGAAACGATGTGCGGAGGAGACTTCATGAGTAAGAATCCGGATGAAGCCATGGATTTCTTGAGTTATGTAGCTAAAGTTTCAAGAGGATGGGATGAACCGAATGCCAGAGAAGTGGGAAGAATGAAGTCTCAACCTAATGCTTCTAATGTTAAGGCTGGGATGTATACTTTAAAAGAAGACACCGATATGAAAGCAAAATTTGTAGCTATGGCAAGAAGCTTGGAGAAGCTAGAAGTGAAGAAGATATGCAAAGTGCATGCCATTTCAGAAGCACCAGTGCAAGCTATGTCATGTTCCATTTGTCAATCTTTTGAGCACTTGGTGGAGGAGTGTCCTACGATGCTAGCTGTGAGAAAAATGTTTGGGGATCAAGCAAATTTTATTAGACAATTTAAGCCCAATAACAATGCTTCATATGGAAACATCTACAATTCAAATTGGAGGAACCATCCGAATTTCTCTTGGAAGCCAAGGGCACCCTAATACACGCAATCTAGCCAAGCACATCCGTAAGCCTTAAATCTTGAACAAGCCATTGTGAATCTTAGCAAGGTCGTGGGAGACTTTGTTAGAGACCAGAAATCCATCAATGCTCAACTCAGTCAAAGAATTGACTGCTTAGACAAAAAGATGGATGGGTGGCAAAATGATCTATCTCAGAAGATAGATAATCTCCAATACTCAATCTCAAGGCTCACCAATCTCAACACAGTGCATGAGAAAGGAAAATTTCCTTCTCAAGCTCATCAAAATCCCATGGGTATCCATAAAGTGGAGGCTTAGGAGGGAGAATCTTCATGAGTGAGGGAAGTCAAAGCAGTGATCACTCTAAGGAGTGGTAAAGAGGTTGATCTGCCTACATCCAAGCCAAAACATGAACCAAAGAGTGAAGCAGAGAAAGAGAAGAGGGAGGAAATAAAAGGAAAGAGGAAAGGGAACAATATAAAGAAGGAGGACCTTGAAGCTACTGAGAATGAAAAACCGGAGAGGATCATCAACCAAGAAGAAATGAAAGAAACACATGCCTCCACCATTCCCCCAAGCTTTACATGGCAAAAAGGGAATCAGTAATGCATAAGAAATTCTTGAAGTGTTGAGGCAAGTGAAGGTTAACATCCCTTTGCTAGACATGATCAAACAAGTTCCGACTTATGTAAAATTCCTGAAGGACTTATGCACCATAAGAAGAGGGTTAAATGTGAGTAAGAAGACCTTCTTAACTGAGCAAGTAAGTTCCATTATACAGTACAAGTCTCCATTGAAATACAAAGATTCGGGCTGTCCTACCATCTCAATGATGATTGGAGAGACGTGTGTAGAGAAAGCTTTGTTGGACTTGGGAGAAAGTGTGAATTTGCTACCCTACCCCGTCTATCAGAAATTAGGACTTGGAGAGTTGAAACCAACATCAATCACTATATCTCTAGCAGATGTCCTAGTTCAAGTTGACAAATTCTACTACCTAGTGGATTTTGTTGTTCTTGATACGGACCCGGTTGCCAAAGGAACTAACTGTATTCCTATCATACTTGGAAGACCATTCTTAGCTACATCAAATGCTATCATCAATTGTAGGAATAGAGTCATGCAACTTACATTTGGCAACATGACGTTGGAGTTCAATATCTTCTATATGTGCAATAAACAATTCCATCCAGAAGAAGAAGAAGGGCCAGAAGAGGTCTGCATGATTGACAACTTAGTGGAGGAGCATTGTGATAAGAAGATGCTAGAATATTTGAATGAGAGTTTTGGGGATCTTGATGAAGGGTTACCTAAACCCTCAGATTTGCTTGCTACTCTGCCTCCTTTGAAGATAAGGGAAGAAATTCTCCCTCTATTCAATAGGGACGAGACACAAGAAGTTGTTAAGACTCTAAGCTCCACATTTTCCCGGGAAAGTTGAAGTCAAGGTGGATAGGTCCGTTTACTATCCAACAAGTGTATTCAAATGGAGTAGTAGAGCTACTCAACAGTACCGGGAGTTTCAAAGTCAATGGCCAACGTCTCAAGCCATGCCTGGAGCCATTTTCTCGAGACAAGGAGGAAATCAACCTCCTTGAACCACATCAAGCATAAAAAGACAAATGGTTAGATGGACTTAGTCTGTCGGAAGACACTAAGTCCATAATTTTTGTTTTAATGTTAATTTCAAGTTTTATTGATTTAGTATATGTTTTAAATTGAAATTTCTTGCTTTTATTTTATTTAATTGTGACTTAATTTAATTTTTGATGATCAAATGCAGGGAAATTCCAAAATAGATGGAAAAATAAAGCATTTCACAAGGCATGCGAAAATTTTGCAACCCCAAAATCAGCTTACGAAAATTTCACAACCCCAAATCTACCTGGTGAAAAATTCGAAACCCCAAATGCACCTTGTGAAAATTTCACAACCCCAAATATGCCTTACGAAAATTTTGCAACCCCAATTCTGTCTTGCGAAAATTTTGCAAGGGCTGCCAACAATTCGTAACCCATTTTTGCCTTGCGAAACCCATGCGAAATTTGAAAAGCCTATGCAAATCCATTTCGCAACATTGTGAATTCCAATAGCCTCTATGCAAAATGCCAATAGTTAGTGGGAAAGCCAAAGGTCACTTAAACCAAGCCTATTTAAAGACCTCCCGCTACCCAATCTGCGTCTATTCATTTTGCAAGGCTATCTACTCCTTGCGAAACTCAGAGCCACCTTGCGAATTGGTTTTCTCTCCATTCCATGCCTCGTGACCACCAATTTGAAGAAGCAACCTCCACCTCTCACCCTATTTCGGCCATGGTGCTCATCAGAGGAGGCCATACTGACCTTTCAATATCTCGCGAGGCCAGGCCAAGAGCCTTCGCTCCTCAGGATTCACCTCAGCCCCGACCGTTCCATCTTCTGAAGGCTGGGTACCCTCTAGCCCTCCTCAGTGCTGATACTTGACATGGAGACCACCAAATTCTCCACTCCCTGAGCCATCAGGCCGCTGATTACTACTCAAAAAGTGTTATTTCATAGCTTGTAATTAACTCTTTTAAAAACTTTTGAGTAGTAGTTATTGCCTTTTAACCCAATTAACATGTTAAGGACCCTTGCAATCACTTCTAATCAATTTGTGTTAAGTTTTGGTGTTTTGATAGCTTTTTGATCACCAAAGCAATATGAGATTGAGGAGAGTTATTTGGAATCCATGGCAAAGCAATGGAAAGCTCAGAAACATGAAGAACCGAAGCTTTGAAGTCCTTTTCCATAAGCAAATCCGGAATGCAAAAATGAGAGAAGCAAAGAGGAGAAAAGTAAAGAGGAAAATAGAGTGAAGAAAACATAGGACAGCAGCTGCAGTCTTCCTTCAAACTTTTGGAGTACTTACTGAAGTCCATTTTCTGCATTATATATACCATTTCAAAGCTCAGGAAGTCAAGAATCCAATGCTTCAAACCGTGTACAATTTGGAGCTGAAATGAAGGAGTTATAGCCGTTGGAAGCCGATCACTCCAAGCTGAAGGAAGAATTTTGCAAAGTGTTGCGAAATCACCCTTTTGTTGCAAAATGATTTCGCAAGCCTCATTTTGCACAGTGCAACGGTCCTGAAGCTTCCCGATAGTTGTGCACCGACTCTTTTAGATCTTTTCTTCTGATATTTTTGTGTCTAAATTTCCATTTTCTCCTTGTATTCAGCCACTCATGTAATTCCTTAGTTAGGAAGTATCCAAGGAAGGGTAAATTACCTTCCTATATAAACTCTCAGGGAGACTTTCGGAGATGAACCTTTTGTAATAGGAAGGAATATATTTTACAGAGCACTTGCTCTGCTTTTCATATATATTTTTGTTTTCTCTTTCATTTTCATTTTCTTGCTAGCCAAACATTCTCTGAGATGTTTTCTCAGAGGATGAGTGACTAGGCTCTTTGTCTCTTGGAGTGAAGAAAGCCGGGTAAGTTTCCACATGTATAAATTGGAAGTTTTGTTGTTTTAGTTTTTAATGAAGAGAAAGTGTGACCCGTTAATGGTTTTTATCTTTTTAGTTAACTTAAAACGTCTTTAAATCACCTGGGCCAACACTTGGTAAGGCAAGTGATCTCCGTCCATGGAGATTCACTAGTTTACCCCTTGCGAGCCTCTGGGAGGTGGTTTGAAGGTAGGATTTTCTAGAATTGCCAACACTTGGTAAGCTTTTGCACTCCAAGGAGACATCCATTAGTTATCTCTTGCGAGCTTTTGATGGGTAATCCAAGGTTAAAGATCACCTTGAATGGCAAGTGCTAGGTGAGAGGTATGAGCCATTGCAAGTTGCATCAGTGAGAGGGATTTAGTGTTTGAACCCATTAAAGGGAAGCATCAGTACAACACCGGTTGGAGAAGGAACTATATGTTAATTCTCTAATGCGAGGAAAAGAAACAAGTGACCGGAACTCTCCTTTTTGTATGAGGAATCTGAGCCTAGTGATCTGAAACTCCAAGAAACACTTTTCTTTGTAATTAAAATCAGTTACTATTTTTGGTTAGATTAAAACCAATCCTTTTTCAAACATCTTTATGTTTTCTTTTAAAGCTAACCTTGAAATGAAAAGGCACCAATTCAGCTTTGAATTAATATCATTTGTGAAGTCAAAACCCATCCCAGTAAACAATCCTAGAGCCACTATGCTATAGTAGCTTTGTCTTTGCTACCCTAGTATATGGTGTAATAGGTTATAAATTTTGTTGATTAATCCCTCAATCAAGGAGCACCAGCTGGACACGAATCAGCTGAGACACCAATTAGGCATGAATCAGCCGCATTCCACCAAAAAGAGCAAGGACCTCAGGCCTTGGAGAGATGTCTAGGCATTCACAGACTAAACCTCAAGCTCCAGCGGATTCTCAGCGTCCTTCCGACATTGCTCCGGAAGTCATCATCAAGAGGCCTATGGTTACCGCGCCACCCATTGAGGGTAATTCAGATTTTAGAGCCAGGCCATTTCATTCTGAGCTTTATTTTGACATTGAGGCCATGCGACAGCAGTCGGAGCTTCGGGATTCATTTAGACTGCTCCAGAGGTACCATCTTGAGCGCCTTATGACTCCCAGGTTTCTATCCCAGAGTAGCAATGGACTTATATCAATCCATGACTACTCAGGGTGCCTAGAGTCCCACCGCCATTCATTTCAGCATTGACGAGCGCCAGGGAATCCTAGAGGTTAGGCACATTGCTGAGGCTTTCCATATTCCATATCAGCTAGAGGATCCAGCACATTTCAGGTAGTGGTCCCCTATATTTCAATGAGACATGGTCCGCATCCTATTGAGGGGGACTTTTGGAGATTCATTCCTTCTACGTAAGGAGCTTCCATCTGGGATGCTCCTAGTAGATGTATTATTACGATCTAACATTTTGCCTCTTTAGCATCTCGTGCAAAGGCGAGGAGCCATCCTGGACTCATTATTCAGGATATCTGAAGGCTTCTATTTTGGGCCACATCACTTGTGATTCGTTCCCAATTGGTGTCTCAGCTGATTCACGTCCAGCTGGTGCTCTTTGATTGAGAGAGTAATCAACAAAATTTATAACCTATATCACCATGCATTAGGATAGCTTTAGCTAATATATCATAGTGGATCTAGGATCATTCACTGGGAAGGCTTTTCAACTCACAACTGATACCAATTCAAAGTTAAATTGGTGCTTTTTCATTTCAAGGTTAGCTTAAGAAATAAAACATAAACTTTGGTTAAATGAGGTTTTGTTTCAAGCTAACTAAAAAGAAAGTAATGGAAATTACTTGTGAAGAAAAACATTCCTTGGAGGTTTGGGTTCATAGGGGAGGTTCCTTATGCAAAAACAGAGCTCTAGTCATTTGGTTCATTTCCTCGCATTAGAGAATTAACATATAGTCAATTCTCTAATCGGTGTTGTACAGATGTATCCTTTAAATGGATTTAAGCTCTAATTCCCTCTCACTGATGCAACTTGCAATGACTTGTGCCTCTCACCTAGCATTTGCCATCCAAGGTGATCTTTAACTTTGGACTTCCCTTCTCAAGCTCACAAGAGATAACTAATGGATGTCTCCTTGGAGTCCAAAAGGTTACCAAGTGTTGGCAATTCTAGAAAATCCTACCTTCAAATCACTTCCCAAAAGCTTGCAAGAGGTAAACTAGTGCATCTCCATGGACAGAGATCACTTGCCTTACCAAGTGTTGACTCAAGTGAATTGAAGGTGTTTTAAGTTAACTAAAAACATAGAAATCATTAAAGGATCACACTTTCTCTTCATTAATGGCTGAAACCACAAAGCTATAAATTCTTGCACTTAGAACCTTTCTCGGCAACCTTAGCTCCAAGGAACTAAAAGTCTAGCCACTCATTCTTTGAGGAAACTTCCTCAGAGCTTGTTTGGCTAATAAAAAAAAGAATGAGAAAACAAAAACATATATGAAAAATAGAGCAAGTGCTCTGTAAAATATATTTCTTGCAAAATTGTACAAAGGATGTGTCTGAGAACAAGCTCTCTGTTCCTTCCTGATATGATATATATATTGTGTAAAGGAAATTACAAACTATATATAAGAGGTTATTCACCCTTTGTTCTTACTTAAAGACTAAGGAATCCTATGATAGGTGGATTACAAGGAGAGTTTGGGGATTTGGACATCAAATATCTAAAGCAAAATATCTCAAAATGTCGGTCGGAAATATCGGGAAGCTTAAGGAGAACACCACGGCACTGTGCAAAATCCGGGTAATCTGAAATGTCGGCCGTGGATGCTCTCCGGGTGAGCGCTATCAGAGGATCCGGACATGTCTGATCGGGGAATTTGAAACACCCTCCTCTTCCATTCAGCGTCAGGCACCGGATGTGAATTATCCGGAGAAGATGGAACATCGGTGGGACAGAATTCCTGCCCGGGTGGAATGAGCTATGCCTGCGCGCCGCAAAGGAGGACTGTCTGCGTGTGCAAGGTGTAGGGACCTCTCCCCCTAATGACACGAAGTGCGCATCGCTATCCGGAGCAACTCTATCCGGATTCCCCAAGAGGACATGTGGTGCGCTCCCATATCCGGACTCCCTCAGGAGGACACGCGCCGCATTGCTATCTGGTGCAACTCCATCCGGATTCCCCAAGAGGACACGCGCCATAATGCTATCTGGCGCAACTTCATCCGGATTCCCTCAGGGAGAAGCACACGGCACTCACGATCATCACACCCCAGACGATAGCATATCCTATTCGGATATGTTGTCCAAATCATTGACTAAAGTGAGCAAGCCTTGCTACAGCCCATGTTCCGCCCCCCTCCGATGGTGTGTCCGGACTCCTTGTCCGGACATCTTTGCCATGGATTCCAAAGAACTCTCCTCAATCTCGGATTGCTTTGGTGATAAAAAAGCTATCAAAACATCAAAACTTAACACAATTTGATTAGAATTGATTGCAAGGGTCCTTAACATGTTAATTAGGTTAAAAGGTGATAACTACTACTCAAAAGTATTTAAAAGAGTTAATTACAAGCTATCAAATATCACTTTTTGAGTAGTAATCAACCCGATTATGGCCGCTCTCCTTAACTTTGAGGAGAAAGTTCACAGGAAGAAGCTACAACAAGCTAACACTATTCCATTGCTATTTTCGAGGCTGCTTTGCCATATATTGGAGCATATGGGCTATCCTACTGAGCCCCACCTTGAGCGCCGCCACCATTGTTGAGAGCATTTCCCTCTCGACCAATGGACACAGTTGGCAGGTTATTTAGCACCTGAAGCAGTACCGCCCAGCCAGCATCTCTAGTGCTAGCATAGGCTGAGAAAACATAGCAGGAAGAGCTTCCCACATATTTTATACCACCAGAACCTGCTGCACCATCTATGCTTGAGACCACTTCTACTGATCCTCCTACTACGTCTCTTGTTCCACCAGCTGCACCTCATACATCGGAGGCCTTTATTACCATATATGCCATGGAGTTTCGTGCCATGGTACATTTGTTCAAGACACTAACTGCTACACATAATGCTTTATTTCGGTAGATGACAGACATACGTGCTCAACAGGACTAGCATACTGCTATCCTTCATCAGATTCAACAACATTTGGGACTTTCACCATCTCAGACTGACATTCCTGGACCATCAGAGCCCATAGCTCCAACTAAGGGGACGACTCCAGCTGAGGAAACCACCAGAGCCGATGTCCCACTCCAGGCTACTCACGAGACAACCATAGAGCCATCAGCTCCACCAGAGAACCTCGCTCCTTGATCATTTCTTTATTTTTTATTTACTTAGTATATTACTAGACATTATTACTTCTGTTGTAGATGCCATCATCTCCACCAGAGGACCCCACTCAGGTCAGGAGCTAAGGGTTGTAAATGCCTTACACAAGTCTGGGTTATCGATCACATGAAAGACTTTGGGTTGTGAGTTGAGGGCTCTAGATGATATGAACAACTTAGGGTTGTGGATGACATGAATGACTCTAGGCCATGAGCTCTAGGCTACATATACTATAAAAAATTCAAGGTTGTGGTTGACATGAACAACTTCGGGTCATGAACTCAAGGCTCTAGGTGCTTTGAACAACTGAAAGCTATGAACTGCTCAAGGTTGTGGATGACATGAATGACTCTGGGTCCGGATCACAAGGCTCCAGATGTTATAAACTACTCTTGGTTCTAGTTGACATGAGTGACTCTAGGTCGTGAGCTCAAGGCTTTAGAGGCAATGTACACCTTTGGGTTGTGAGCTCATGGCTTTAGATGCTATGAATAACTCAGTGCTATGGATGACATAAACGACTTTGGGTCTTGAGCTCAATCCTCTATATAATATGAATAGCTCAGGGTTTGGTTGACATGAGTGATTATGGGTCATTGATTACTACTCAAAAAGTGCTCTTTTATAGCTTGTTATAAACTCTTTTAAACACTTTTAAGTAGTATTTATTACATTTTAACTCAATTGGCACATTAAGGACCCTTACAAGTGTTACTAATAAGTTTTTGGCAAGTTTTGGTGCTTTTGGTAGCTGTTTGATCATTAAAACAAGCCAAGAATGAGGGAGAACTTGGTATAGTGAGAATCCAAGTTTTAGAGAGCTTCGAAGCCTTTGCCAAATCAATCAAGTATGCAAGGAAGATAATCAGAGAAGGAATCTATCATTCAAGGATTTCACAACCCCTTGTGAAATTTTCACAACCCCTTACGAAATTTTTGCAACCCCTTGTGAAATTTTCGCAACCTTGCGAAATCTTCCTGTAATCTTCAGATATTTTGCACCGACTCCGTTAGATTTTTATCTCAAGATATTTTGTGTAATTATCTATTCTTTCCTTGTAATCAACTAAAGATCTTTTTAGATTTTTAGGATATCTAATTGAGGGGTTAAAAATATCTCTCTATATATGTTTTAAGATATTTCTTTTTGTAATATCTCGGAAGAAATTCTTGGGATCACTTGTAATCTCTCAGAAGAAATTCCAGAGAAGACTTGGGATACCAAAGTGGGAGTTTTCCTTGTTTCAGTTTTTAATGAAGAGAAGGTTGTGACCCGTTAATGGTTTTTATATTTTTAGTTAACTTAAAATCCCTTAAAATCACCTGGGCCAACACTTGGTAAGCTTTTCGGACTCAATCCATAGAGATCCATTAGTTATCTCTTGCGAGCCTCTAGGAGGTGGTTTAAAGGTAGGATTGTCTAGAATAGCCAACACTTGGTAAGCTTTTATACTCCATGAAGACATCCATTAGTTATCTTATGTGATCTTTTGAAGGGTAATCCAAGGTTAAGGATCACCTTGAATGGCCAATACTAGGTGAGAGGTACGAGCCATTGCAAGATGAATCAATGAGAGGGATTTAGTGTTTGAAACCATTAATGAGAAGTAATTGTACCACACCGATTCGGGAAATAACTATAGGTTAAATCCCAATGCAAGGAAAAGATCTGAAATCTCCCTTTTGTATAAGGAACCTAAACCTAGTGACCTGAAACTCCAAGAAACCTTTTCTTTGTAATTAAACTCAGTTACTATTTTTGGTTAGCTTAAAACCAACCCCTTTTTCAACCATCATTATGTTTTCTTTTAAAGCTAACTTAAAAGCACCAATCCAATTCTTTAAACTAATATCATGTGTTAAATGAAAACCCATCCTTGTGGACGATCCTAGAACCACTATGCTATGCTAGCTATGCTACCCTAGTATATGGTGAATTAGGTTTATAAATTTTGTTGATAACTCCCGTCTGAGGACTGAATCAAAGGTACACCAGTTGGGGACGAATCAGTCGTGAGCTTAGGAGTATAGGTTTTATGAACTGCCCAAAGTTGTGTATGACATGAACTACTCCGAGTTGTAAGCTCAAGACTCTAGATGCTATGAACAGCTTAGGGTTATGGTGGACAAGAACCACTCTGAGTCATGATCTTAGGCCTCTAGATGCTATGAACAACTCAGGGTTATGGTTGATAATGAATGACTCTAGGTCATGAGCTTTGGGCTTTAGATGCTTTTAACAACTCAAGGTTGTGGATGACATGAACAACTCAGGGTCATGGCCTCAAGATTCTATGAACATCTCAGGGTTGTGGTTGACATGAAAGGGTCCGGGTCCTGAGTTCGGGGTTCTAGAAGTTATGAACAACTTAAAGTTGTGGATGATATGAATGACTTGGGATCCCATGAGCTCAGTTCTCTAGATTTTATGAATTGATCAGGGCTGGGAAAAATATGAAATGATTTTGTTTCATGAGTTCAATCCTTTAGATGCTATGAACTGGTCGATGTTATGGATGACATGAACAACTTCGGGTCATGAGCTTAGGGCTCGAGATGCTATCAACAACTCAGGGTTGTGGTTGACCTGAACAACCTTGGGTCATGAGATTAGGGGTCTAGATGTTGTGAATAACTCATAGTTGTCGATGCTAGGAATGGCTCAGTCTCCTATAACCTAAGACCTCTAGATTCTATGAACCTTTAGGGTTATGGATGTTAATAACAATTCTAGATCATGCACTTAAGGTTGTGGATGCTATGAACAACCTTAGTTCGCGAGCTCAAGACTTTAGATGCTATGAACTACTCATGGTTATGGTTGACAAGAAAAAGTTCAGGTCATGAGCTTAGGGCTCTAGATTCTATAAATTAGGGATTATGGATGATACGAGCTACTCCAGGTCATGAGCTTATAACTTTGGATGCTATGAAGAACTTAGGGTATTAGATGATATGAACAACTCAGGATGTTGTGAGCTTAGTCCTCTAAATTCTATGAATAGCTCAGGGCTGAGGATGATATGAATGATTCTTGGTTGTAAGCCTATGGCTCTAAATAATATGAATAGATTAAGGCTACAAATGACATGAACAGCCCCAGGTAGTGAGCTTAGGGCTTTAGATGCTATGAATAACTTAGGGCTATAATTAGCAAAAATAACTCTGGGTCGTGAGCTTAATGCTCTAAATGCTATGAATAGCTCAAGGCTATGGATGACATAAATGACTTTGGGTCATGGGCTCAGGGCTCTAGATACTATAAATAGCTTAGGGTTGTGGTTGACATGAATGACTCTAGGTCATGAGATAATGACTCTAAATGCTATGAACAACTTAAGGTTGTGAATGATATAAACTACTCCAGGTCATGAGCTGAGGGCTATGGATGCTATGAACAACTAAGCACTATGGATGATATGAAAGACTTAGGATCCCTTGAGGTCAAGCCTCTAGATGCTAAGTACAACTCAAAGCTGTGGATGATATGAATTTATCTGCTTCATGAGCTCAGGGTTGTGGATGACATGAACGACTCCAGGTCGTGAGTTTAGAGTTATGGATGATATGAAAAACTTAGGATCCCATGAGCCTAAGCTTCTAGATGCTATGAATAGCTCAAGGTTGAGGATAATATGAATGATTCTTGGTCATGAGCCAATGGCTTTAAATGCTATAAACAACTCAAGGTTGTAAATCATATGAAAAACTCTGAGTTATGAGCTTAGGGCTCTATATGTTATGAAAAACTCAGGGTTGTGATTTACAAGAATGAGTTTGGGTCATGAGCTCAGGGCTCTAGATGCTATAAAACACTCATGGTTGTTAATGGCGTGAGTTACTTTGAGTCATGAGCTCACGACTTTGGATGTTATGAACAACTCAGGGTTGTGGATGATATCAACGGTTAGTGATCGTATGACCTCAATCCTATAAATACTATGAGCAGCTAAAGGTTGTCGATCATATGAATAGTTCTTAGTCATGAGCTCATGGATCTAAATACTATGAGCAGCCAAGGACTGTAGATGACATGAATGACTCTGGGTTGTGAGCTCAAGGCTTTAGATGCTATGAACAGCTCATGTTTGACATCAACAACTCTTGGTCGTGAGCTCAACGCTTTAGATGCTATGAACAACTCAAGGTTATAGTTGACATGAACAACTCCAGGTTGTGAGTTAAGAGCTTTAGATGCTACGAACAACTCAGGGTTGTGGATCACATGAACGACTCTGGGTCATGAGCTCAGGGCTCTACATATTATGAAAAGCGTGGGCCTATGGTTAGCATGAACAACTCTAGGTCGTGAGCTCAGGGTTCTAGATGCTATGAACAACTTATACCTATTAATGACATGAACTACTCTAGGTCATGAGCTCAGGTCTCTAGATTGTATAAACAACTTCATGTTATGGATAATACACATGATTCTAGGTCATGAGCTCAAGGATCTAGATGCTATGAACAACTCAGGATTGTGGATGATATCAACGATTAACAACTCAGGGTTATGGATGACTAAATGACTTTGGGTCATGAGCTCAGGACCTTAGATGTTATGAACACCTCATTATTATGGATGATATGAATGTCTCAAGATCCTGTGACCTTAGGCCTCTAGATGCTATGAGCAACTTAGGGTTGAGGATGATATGAATGATTCTTGGTCGTAAGCCTATAGCTTTAAATGCTACGAAAAGCTAAGGATGGTGGATGACTTGGAGGACTCCTGGTCATGAGCTCAGGGCTCTATATGCCATGAATATCTCAGAGTTGTGGTGGACAAGAACGAGTCCTAATCGCATGCTCAAGGCTCTAGATGGTATGAACAACTCAAGGTTGTGGGTGAGCAACTCTAGGTTGTGAGCTTACGACTCTGGATGCTATGAAGAACTCAAGGTATTGGAAAATATGAAAGAATTAGGATCCTTTGAGCTCAGACCTTTATATGCTATGAACAACTCAAGCTTGTAGATGATATGAACGAACGATTCTTGGTCGTGAGCCATGGCTTTAAATTTTATGAATTGCATAGGGCTATGGATGACGTGAACGACTTTGGGTAGTGAGCTTAGGGCTCTAGATGCTACTAATAACTCAGGATTGTGGTTGACATGAACAACTCCAAGTTGTGAGCTTTGCATTTGATTTCGTGCCTAGCTGGTGTACCTTGATTTTGGCCCTCAGACAGGAGTAATCAACAAAATTTATAACCTATATACTAGGATAGCCTCAGCTAGCATAACATAGTGGCTTTAGGATCGTTCACTGGGAAGGGTTTTCAACTTACTATTGACATTAATTCAAAGTTGAATTGATGCTTTTTCATTTCAAGGTTAGCTTTAAAAGAAAACATAATCTTTGGTTGAAAAAGGATTGGTTTTAAGCTAACAAAAAATAATAGTAACTAAAATTACTAATAAAGAAAAGTGTTTCTTGGAGTTTTAAGAACACCGGGGTTAAGCTCCTCATACAAAAATAGAGTTTCGGTCACTTGAATCTTTTCCTCGCATTAGAGAATTAACATATAGTTATTTCTCTAACCGGTGTGGTACAAATGCTTCCCTTTTATGGATTCAAACACTAAATCCCTCTCACTGATTCATCTTGCAATGGCTCCTGCCTTTCACCTAGCATTTGCCATTCAAGGTGATTCTTAACCTTGGATTTCCCTTCTCAAGCTCACAATAGATAACTAATGGATGTCTCCTTAGAGTCCAAAAGCTTACCAAGTGTTGGCAATTCTAGAAAATCCTACCTTCAAATCACCTCCCAAAGGCTCGCAAGAGATGAACTAGTGCATCTCAATGGACGGAGATCACTTGCCTTACCAAGTGTTGGCCCAAGTGATTTAAAGGCATTTTAAGTTAACTAAAAACATAGAAGCCATTAACGGGTCACACTTTCTCTTCATTAAAAGTTGAAACAACAAAACTTCCAATTCTTGCATTCGGCACCTTACCCAGCTACCTTAGCTCCAAGAGACAAAAATTCTAGCCACTCATTCTCTGAGAAAACATCCTTAGAACTTGTTTGGCTAGTAAGAAAAATACAATCAAAGAGAGTAGGTAAGGCAGAGCAAAGCTCTATATATTACTTCCTTCAAAGCTATACAAAAAGTTGTCTCTGAGAACAAGCTCCCTAGATGTCTATGTAAAGAAAAATTACAAACTATATATATGAGGTTATTCACCCTTTGTTCTTACTTATTAACTAAGGAATCCTATGATTGGTGGATTACAAGGAGAAAATGGGGATTTAAACAACAAATATCTGAAGAAAAAAAATCTAAAACAGTCGAATTACTTATAAAGAAAAGTGTTTCTTGGAGTTTTAGGATCACTAGGGCCAGGCTCTTCATGCAAAAACAGAGTTCTGGTCACTTGAATCTTTTCCTCGCATTAGAGAATTAACATATAATTAATTCTCTAACCGGTATGGTACAGATGTTTCCCCTTTATGGATTTCAACACTAACTCCCTCTCACTGATTCACTTTGCAATGGCTTGTGCCTCTTACGTAGCATTTGCCATTCAAGATGATCCTTAACCTTGGATTTCCCTTCTCAAGCTCGCATGGGATAACTAATGGATGTCTCCTTAGATTCCAAAAGCTTACCAAGTGTTGGCAATTCTAGAAAATCCTACCTTCAAGTCACCTCCCATAGGCTCGCAAGAGATAAACTAGTGCATCTCAATGGACGGAGATCACTTGCCTTATCAAGTGTTGGCCCAGGTGATTTAAAGGCATTTTAAGTTAACTAAAAACATAGAAACCATTAACGGGTCACACTTTCTCTTCATTGACAACCGAAACAACAAAACTACCAGTTCTTGCACTCGGCACCTTACCTAGCTACCTTAGCTCCAAGAGACAAAAAGTCTAGCCATTCATTCTCTGAGGAAACATCCTCAGAGCTTGTTTGGCTAGTAAGAAAAATACAATCAAAATGAGTAGGTAAGGCAGAGCAAAGCTCTGTATTTTACTTCCTTCAAAACTATACAAAAACAAAAATTTTTTCTGAGAACAAGCTCCCGAGGGATCTCTTGTGTAAAGAAAATTACAAACAATATATATGAGGTTATTCACCCTTTGTTCTTACTTATTAACTAAGGAATCCTATGATTGGTGGATTACAAGGAGAAAATGGGTATTTAAACATAAAATATCTGAAGAAAAAATCTAAAAGTCTCGATCGCAAATATCTGGAAGCACTCAGGAGGATTTCGTAGGCATGCAAGATGGGCTGTGAAATTTCACAAGCTGAAGGTCTGCATTTCGCAGCCAAAGGCTGATTTCGCAGCCATCCTCTTGTGATTTAGCAGCCAAAGGCTGATTTGGCAGCCTATGAAATTAGCCTTCAACTTGGTGTGATTGGTTTTCAATGGCTATAACGTCTTCATTTCAGCTCCGAATCATGCACCATTTGAAGCATTGGATGGCTGACTTCCCAAGCTTCGAAACGATATATAGTATACATGAAATGGACTCCAAGAAGTGCTTCAAAAATGTCCAACGGTTGCTATCTTCTTGAATTCTTCATGTTAGATTTCTCTCTTTGTTTTCCCTCCTTGCATTCATGATTTGCTTATGGCAAAGGATTACAAAGCGTCAAAGCTTAGGTTCTTCATAAAAATAAGCTTCCAATTGCTTTGCCATGGATTCCATAGAACTCTCCTCAATCTTGGATTGCTTTGGTGATCAAAATACTATTTTAACACCAAAACTTAACATAATTTGATTAGAAACGATTGCAAAGGTACTTAATATGCTAATTGAGTTAAAAGGTACTAACTACTACTCAAAAGTGTTTAAAAGAGTTAATTACAAGCTATAAAATAGCACTTTTTGAGTAGTAATCGCATAGTTTATAGGAGTTGCTTCATTGAAGAAGACATACCATCGTAAAAATAGCTGACTAAGAGCCATGTGTCAAAGCCATGGTGAGAACAAGCATTAATAGCTTCCATGTACCTCTCCCAACAATCATAGAATTTCTCATTCTCTTTAGCTGAGAAGTTTTAAATTTTCCTTTTCAAACCATTGGTCCTATGAGTAGGGAAGAACTTCTTGAGAAACTCGGGTTGCAAATCGGTCCAAGTTCGGATACTCCTTGGCCTTAGAGAATTGAGCCAAATCTTGGCCTTATCATTCAAGGTGAAAAAAAATAGCTTGAGCCTCATCAAGTCAATTGAAGCTCCTCCTTCTTGGAATGTAATACAAACCTTCTCGAATTCCTTAATATGCGAGTAGGAATTATCACTTTCTATCCCATGGAAAGTAGGCAGAAGTGGCACAATGTGAGGTTGGATTACTAGCTGCTCAGTGGGAGGCACTATGCATGAAGGTGCGCTCATATGAGGTGGATGCATGCTATCCCTAATGGATCGGTATGAGTTGAAATTATCCTCTTGACCATGTTGGCTATTTTGGTCTTCAGGTGGAACATCCATGATGTTCAAGCACACCTCCAACTCAGTTTCTTGAGGATCAATCTTCACAAGTCTTCCCTCAATATCTCTTATCCAATAGGGCATGCACAACTATAGATTACTGAAACAAAAACCAAGAAAACAAAAGAAATACAATTCTAGGAAGAGGTTAAGGTTAGCTAAAAACTAAATAAAAGATAAGCTAAAATAGAGACAAAGAAAAAGAATTAGTAAAAAAAAATCACCAAACTTGTGATGAAGATCACAAGTGTTCACAAAAAGTAATGTCAATGTACTTTGGCACCATCCCCGACAACAACGCCATTTGATTCGTCCCCGACAATGGTGCCATTTGATTCGTCCCCAGCAATGACGCCATTTGATTCTTGTGCTAGACGGGTGTTATTAACAAAATTTATAAAACCTAAATCACCTTACACTAAGGTAGCATGGCTACTATAGTATAGTGGCTCAAAGATCGTCCACATGGATGGGTTTTCTTCGTACAAGTGACTTTAGTGAAGGTAATGAAATGGTGCTTTTCCTTATGAAAATTAGCTTTTAAAGACAATAGAATTGTGGTTGAAAAAGTTGATTTTTAAGTTAAGCAAAAATAGCAATTGAAGTCAAATACAAAGAGAATGTCTCTTGGAGTTTTAGGTCACTAAGATTGGTTTCCTTAGGCAAAGGGGGAAATTTTGGATCTTTTCCTCACATTGGGGATAATTACATAAAGGATGGTTATCTCCTAAACCGGTTTTGTATTTAGCAATTAAGATTTGATCCAAAGGGTTCATGAAAAATGGTAGTTGCTTCCCATTAATGGCTTCAAACACTAAAGACCCTCACCTTGAACCACCTTCCAATGGCTCGTACTTGATAACTAATGAACATCCATGGATCTAGCAATAAGCATCCATAGAATCCGGAAAGCTTACCAAATATTGGCCATTCAATGTGATTCTCACCTTGAACCACCTTTTTAATGGCTCGTACTTGATAACTAATGGACATCCATGGATCTAGCAATAAGCATCCATAGAATCCAAAAAGCTTACCAAGTATTGGCCATTCAAGGTGATTCTAAGGGATTTAAAGCTAAACCTTGAGATAAAAACCATTAATGGTTAACAACTACCTTCATCTAAAGTAAGGAAAACTCCCACCTTTGCATCCGGGTCCTTTACCTAGTTTCCATCACTCCAAGAAACGTAAAACTTAGCCACTCATCCCCTGAGAAATCATCCTCAGAGGTTGTTTGGCTAGAAAGAAAAATGAAAACAAAATGAGAAGGAAATATAGAGCAAGGGCTCTATATATTTCTTCATCTGGGAATTACAAGTATCATGTCCCTTTCTTTAAAAGATTATACAAAAAGATCTTATATATAGAGGGTTTTCCAACCCCCTTTATAGTTCCCAACCAAGAAATCCTATCATTGGTTGATTATAAGGAGAAAATAGTAATTTACACAAAAAATTAGAGATAAAAAATCTAATGGAGTCGGTGCACAGGAAGATTTCGCAGACCATGCGAAATTTTGCATGGTGTGTGAAATTGTCCTTCACTCAATCCTATAACTGCTCCTCCTCTCGATTTCGCATGCTATGTGAAATTGCTACATGTTGGATTTCTTCCTCTGGTTTTCTTCCTTGCATCTCTGATTGGCTTGGCAACCTATTGCCAAGCTTGGCAAAGGGCTATGAAGTGCTCCAAAACTCGGATTCTTCATGTATTTGAGCTTCAACTTGCATTGCCATGGTTTGCACAAAATTCTCCCTCATTCTTTGTTGGTTTCAATGATAAAAAAGCTACCAAAAACACCAAAACTAGCCAAAAACTAATTAGTAACCCTTGCTAGGTTCCTTAATGTGCCAATTGAGTTAAAAAGTATTAGCCACTACTCAAAAGTGTTTAAAACAGTCAATTTCAAGCTATAAAAAAGCACTTTTTGAGTAGCAATCAGCCACTATAGGTCTTGAGCTCAGGGCTTTAAATGCAATGAATAACTTTAGGTTGTGGTTGACATGAATGACTCTGAATCATGAGCTCTAGGCTCTAGATGCAATTAATAGCTCAGGGTTGTGGAAGACATGAGGTACTCTAGTTCATGAGCTCAGGGCTCTTGATGCTATGAATAATTTAGAGTTGTCAATGACATGAAAGACTATGGGTTATGGGGCCATCATTATAAATACTATGAAAAACACAAGGTTATGGCTGACATGAACGACTCTCGATTGTTAGCTCAAGGCTCTAGTTGCTATGAATAGCTAAGGGTTGTGGATAACATAAGAAACTCTTGGTTGTGAGCTCACAACTCTAAATGATATGAACAACATTAGGCTGTGGTTGACATGAATGAATCTGTGTTATGAGCTCAAGGCTCTAGATGCTATAAACAACTCAGAGTTGTTGATGACATGAACGACTTTGGGTCTAGGCTTAGGGTCTTAGATGCAATAAAAAACTCTAGGCTATGGTTGGCATGAAGGACTCCGAGTTGTGAGCTCATGGCTTTATATGCTATGAATAACTTAGGGCTATGGATGATATTAGCCACTCTAGGTCTTAAGTTAAGGGCTTTAAATGCTATGAACAACTCTAGGTTATGGTTGACATGAACGACTCTGAGTTATGAGATCTATGCTCTACATACTATTAATAGCTCAGGGTTGTGGAAGACATGAGGTACTCTAAGTCGTGAGCTTAGGACTCTAGATGGTATACACATATTTGGGCTATGATTGAGATGAACGACTCTGGGTCGTGAACTCAAGGCTCAAGATTCTATGAACAACTCAGAGTTGTGGATGATATGAATGACTCTAGGTCATGAGCTCAGGGCCCTATATGCAATGAATAGTTGTAGGCTATGGTTGGCATGAAAGACTCCGAGTTATGAGCTCATGGCTCTAGATGCTATGAACAACTCAAGGCTATAAATGACATTAGCCACTCTGGGTCTTGAGCTCAAGGCTCTCAATGCTATGAATAGCTTTGGGTTGTGGTTGACATGAATGACTTTGAGTCGTGAGCTCCAGGCTCTGGATGCTATTAATAGCTTAGGGTTGTGAAAGACATGAGATTCTCTAGGTCGTGAGCTCAGGGCTCTAGATGCTATGAACATATTTGGGTTATGGTTGACATGAATGACTCCAGGTCATGAGCTCAGGGCTATTGATGCTATGAACAACTTAGAGTTGTCAATGACATGAAAGACTATGGGTTATGAGCTCAACATTGTAGATACTATGAACAACTCAGGATTGTGGTTGACATGAACGACTCTCGATCATGAGCTTAAGGCTCTAGATGCTATGAACAATGTTGGGTTGTGGTTGACATGAGTGACTTTGTGTCGTGAGCTTAGGGTTCTAGATGCTATGAAGAGCTTAGAGTTGTAGATGACTTGAATGACTCTAGATCGTGAGCTTAGAGCCTTAGATGCAATGAATAGCTCTAGGTTGCGATTGGTATGAAAGACTCTAAGTTATGAGCTCATGGATCTGGATGCTTTGAACAACTCAGAGCTATGGACGACATTAGCCACTCTAGGCCTTGAGCCCAAGGCTCTAAATGCTATGAACAACTCTGGGTTGTGGTTGACATGAACGACTCTAAGTCATGAGCTCTAGGCTCTAAATGCTATTAATAGCTCAGGGTTGTTGAAGACATGAGGTACTTTAGGTTATGAGCTTAGGGCTCTAGAGGCTATGAACAAATTTGGGCTATGGTTCACATGAACGACTCTGGTTTGTGAGCTTAGGGCTCTTGAATGCTATGAACAACTTAGAGTTGTCAATGACATGAAAGACTATCAGTCATGAGCTTAGCACTATAGATAATAGGAACAACTCAGGGTTATGGTTGACATGAATGACTCTCGATCATGAGCTCAAGGCTCTAGTTGCTATGAATAGCTAAGGGTTGTGGATAACATGGGATACTCTTGGTTGTTAGCTCAGGGCTTTAAATCATATGAACAACATTAGGTTGTGGTACACATGAATGACTTCATGTCATCAGGTCAAGGATCTAGATTCTATGAATAGCTTTACATTGTGGTTAAAATGAACGACTACGGGTCGTGAGCTCAGGGCTCTAAATGCTATGAACAACATTGGATTATGAGCTTAAGGCTCTAGATGCTATTAACAACTCAAGGATGTGGATGACATGAGCTACTCTAGTTCATGACCTCAAGGCATTAGATGATATGAATAACTTTGGGTTGTGGTAGGCATAAACAACTATTGGGATTGAGCTCATGGCTTTAAATGCTATGAACAACTCAAGGTTGTCAATGACATGAGCTAATTTGGATCATGAGCTCAAGGCTTTAAAGGCTATGAATAGATTTAAGTTGTGGTTGACATGAAAGACTCAGGGTCGTGAACTTAGAGCTCTAGTTGTTGTGAACAGCTCAAGGATATCAATCACATGAAAGACTCTAGGTCATCAACTCATGGCTTTAGATGCCATGAGCACTCAAGGTTGTTGATGACATCAGTCATTCTGGGTCTTGTGTTCAAGGCTCTAGATGCTATGAGTGACTCCAGGTTTTGGTTGACATGAATGACTCTAGGTCATGAGCTCAGTGCTCTAGATGCTATTAATAGCTCAAGGCTATGGATGAAATGAGATTCTCTTGCTTGTGAGCTCAGGGCTCAAGATGCTATGAACAACTCTAGGTTATGGTTGACATGAATGACTCCGGGTCATGAGCTCAGGGTTATCGATGACATGAAAGATTATGGGTCATGAGCTCAAGGCTCTAGATACTATGAATAACTCAGAGTTATGGTTCACATGAACAACTCTTGGTCGTGAGCTTAAGGGACTTGTTGTTATAAATAGTTGAGGGCTATGGATAACACGGGTTACTCTGGGTCATGAGCTTAGGACTCTAGATGCAATGAATAACATTAGGTTGTGGTTGACATGAACGACTCTATGTCATGAACTTAGGTCTCTAAATGTTATGAACAACTCAAGGCTATTGAAAGACTTTAGGTCATGAGGTTAGGGCTCTAGCTACTATGAATAGCTATGGGCTGTGGTTGACATGAACGACTCCAGGTCATGAGATGAGGACTCTAGATGCAAAGAATGACTCAGAGATGTGGATAACATCAGCTATTCTAATTTATGAGCTCAAGACTCAAAATGTTATGAACAGTGATCAGTTGTGGTTGACATTAACGACTCCAGGTTGTGAGCTTAGGGCTCTAAATGCTATTGACAGCTTAAGGTTGTCAATAACATAAAAGACTACGGGTTGTGAGCTTAAGGCTCTAGATACTATGAATAGCTCAGGGTCATGTTTGACATAAATGACTCTAGGTCATGAGCTCAAGGCTTTAGATGCCATGAATTGCTCAGGGTTGTGCATAACATGGGCTACTCTAGGTTGTGAGGTCATGGCTCTAAATGCTATAAACAATGTTGGGTTGTGGTTGACATGAACGACTCTGTTTCATGAGTTTAGAGCCCTAGATGTTGTGAACAACTCTGGGCGGTGGTTTACATGACCGACTCTAACTCGTCAGGTTAGGGCTCTATCTGTTATAAGCAGGTCTTGGCAATGGTTGACATGAATGAGTCCGAGTCGTGAGATTTAGACCATAGATGTTAACAACTTAGGGCTGTTAATGACATGAAAGACTTTGAATCATGAGCTTAGGGTTATGGATGACATGAATGACTTAGGGTTTTGAGCTAAGGGCTACAAATACTATAACATATTAAGGTTGTGTTGACATGAACGAGTTTATGATTCATGCCCAGCCAGTGTATATCCTTTTGATTGGTGTTCAATCAATTGGTGTACCTTGATTTCGGTCCTCAGAAGGGACTAATCAACAAAATTTATAAACCTATTTCACCATGTACTAGGATAGCCTCAGCTAGCATAGCATAGTGGCTCTAGGATCGTTCACTGGGATGGGTTTTCAAATTACAACTGATATTAATTCAGAGCTGAATTGGTGTTTTTTCCTTTCAAGGTTAGTTTTAAAAGAAAACATAAAGATGTTTGGAAAGGTTGGTTTTAAAATGAAACCGATAAAGTAACGAAAATTACTTATAAAGAAAAGTGTTTCTTGGAGTTTTTGGATCACTGGGCTTAGGTTCCTATTACAAAAAGAGAGTTCCAGTCACTTAAATCTTTTCATCGCATTGGGGATTTATCATATAGTTATTTCCTGAACTGGTGTGGTACAGATGCTTCCCTTTTATGGATTTAAACACTAATTCCCTATCACTGAATCATCTTGCAATGGTTCATACCTCTCACCTAGTATTGGCCATTCAAGGTGATTCTTAACCTTGGATTATCCGTCAAAAGCTCGCAAGAGATAACTAATGGATGTCTCCTTGGAGTCCAAAAGCTTACCAAGTGTTGGCTATTCTAGAAAATCCTACCTTTAAACCACCTCCCAAAGGCTCGTAAGAGATAAACTAGTGTATCTCAATGGACGGAGACCACTTGCCTTACTATGTGTTGGCCCAAGTGATTTTAAGGCGTTTTAAGTTAACCAAAAACATAGAAACCATTAACGGGTCACACTTTCTCTTCATTAAAAGCTGAAACAACAAAACTTCCAATTTTTGCATTCGACACCTTACCCAGCTTCCTTAACTCCAAGAGACAAAAATCCTAGCCACTCATTATTTGAGGAAACATCCTTAGAGCTTGTTTGGTTAGTGAGAAAAAAATACAATCAAAATGAGTAGGTAAGGCAGAGCAAAGCTTTGTGTATTGCTTTCTTCACAACTATACAAAAGTTGGTCTCTGAGAACAAACTCTCGAGATATCTTTTAAAAGAAAATAACAATAGATTATATAGAAAGGTTATTCACCCTTTCTTCTTGCTTCCTAACTAAGGAATCCTATGATTGGTGGATTACAAGGAGAAAATAGGGATATAAACAATAAATATCTGAAGAAAAAAATCTAAAAGAGTTGGTCACAAATATCTGGGAAGACACAGGTGGATTTCGCAAGTTGCAACATGACCTATGAAAATTTCACAAGCTGAAAGTGTCCATTTCGTAAGAAAAGGTTGATTTCGCAACTTGAATTTTGTGATTTCGTAGCTTGCCAATTTGTCTTTCAGCTTGGTACGGTTGTCTTCCAATGGCCATAACTTCTTCATTTTAGCTCTAATTTGCACACCATTTGAAGTGTTGGACTCCTGACTTCCCGAGCTTTGAAACGACATATAGTATGCATAAAATGAACTCCAGAAAGTGCTCAAAATGTGTCCTACAATTTCTATCCTCTTGGATTTCTTCATGTTAGATTCCTCTCTCTGTTTTTCCTCCTTGCATTCTTGATTTGCTTTTGGAAAAGGACTACAAAGCTCTAAAGCTTGGATTTTTCATGTAAATGAGCTTCCATTTGCTTTGCCATGGATTTTATAGAGCTCTCCCTCAATCTTAGATTGCTTTGGTGATCAAAAAGCTATCAAAAACACCAAAACTTAACATATTTTGATTAGAAATGATTGCAAGGGTCCTTAACATATTAATTGAGTTAAAAGGTAATAACTACTACTAAAAATTGTTTAAAAAAGTTAATTAACAACTATAAAATAGCACTTTTTGAGTAGTAAGAAAAATAACCATTTTGAAAGACAAAAATTCAATTTCTCATTTTTCATTTTGAAAATTTTTCCTTAATAACCATGGAGAGTAGAATAAAAACTTAAATTTTTTTAAAAATTAAGCAAAAAGTGACTAAATTACCAAAATAACTTAGCATTAAAAGCAAAACTTCTTTCCTCATTTCTCTTCCCCCCAACCAAGCTGAGCATTACCCTCAATGTGGCAAGAGCGATTGAAAATATAGGGAGGAAGTGGTGCCTCCTGAGTGACATGGAGTCTGAGTCATCTAGGAGAAACCACATGATTCAAAAAACAACAAAAATTTATGAGTAGACGAAATAAAAGCTATTCTGCCAAGTATACTAAAAAATGATGGATATGTATTACTTTAAGAAAGTACAATATGAACTATGAACAAGTAATACATCCAATTGCAGTATATAAAACATCAAAACATGGGATTACGAGTTCTACTATAATAAGTAAATACAAAAAGGTAAATAGATGATCAAGTAGTGGTGGAAGGATCATGTGGAGACGATGGCTCGACTGTGGAAGTTTGAGTGCTCGGGATTGGTGTCTCGATCTCTCCTGTAATAGTCTCCTCATGGAGCACAGTTTGCTCTGCTGGAGAAGTGTCCTGGGATGGATTTGTAGGCTTTGATGGGCCAAGCATATCATGCTCAGGTGGCGATAAAATACCCAAATGCTGTTGTATCTGCCTAAGAATGGCAGTATGCTAGGTCTAGGTGGCAATAAGCTGATCCTGATGTGCACGTACAACTACCATCTGCTAGGCAAGGACGCTCTAAGTTGCGGCCAATGTCTGTAATGTATGACATAGGCCCCTGAACTCTGAAATGGATATGGTGATACTAGACTCAGATGGATGAGGTGCGGATGTAGCTGGTACAACTGGCGGAGTCTCAGGAGTGGTAGGAGGAGCAGAACATGTAGCCTCAAGCGTGAGCATTGTAGAAGGTGCTGCAGGGGCAGGTGCTATGATCTCCGTAGGTATCTCAGCCTGTTGTACCTGCTGTGGCTACTATGGCTGCTCGTCCTATGGTATCTCTGGATTCTCTGGTCTAGCTGGGGCTCCTGGATGTGTAACATAAGCCATCATATTAGTCCATTTGTCGAGAGTGAATATCTTTGGGCAAATGCATCTACGCTCAAGCTGAGGCTCAGAGGGATAGCCCAAATGCTCTAATATCTGATAGAGCAGCCTAGGGAAAAGCAGTGGAATGTCATCTGCTCTCTATAGCTTCTTCTTGTGGGCCTTCTCTTCAAAGTAAAGAAGAGCGATCATGATCAAATGATGAGGGCCAAAGTAAAAACCCTCTGATTTCCTGAACAAGGCCTCCAGTATAGCTCCCCTTTTCTGCACCATATGCTGAAGTTGAAATATGTTGGAGCGTAGGAGCACATCCAGAAGAAACATGCTGAGTAGAAGCTCCTTCCTCAAAAGAAACGAGCGTGTAGACATCCCCCTGGACAATATACGGACCATATCACTCTGAGAAAGATGAGCCCACTCTCTGTAATCTGCTAAACTCACAGGCTCATATGGAATGTGCAGGGCCTCTGCAATGTGTCTGGCTCCTAAGATACCATGATGTCCATCAATAGTGAAGTGGATGACAGTAGGATCCTGGACGTGATGCATAGTCATAGACTGATAAAAGTCTAATGCTACTCGGGGATAGAAGAAATCCCTTGGAGTTATCAGGTGCTCCAAATGGTACCTCTACAGTAGGTGGAATGAATCTCTGAGCTCCAACTGGTGTCTGAAAGTCTTTCTATCAAAACATAGCTCAGAGTGGCATGGCCTAGCCTGACAATCCAAATTTCCCTCTATGGATGGCTGAGTAACCATAGGTCGCCTGATAATCACTTTTGGAGTCATCCCAGAAGGAATCTGAGACTTTGTAGTAGGCGGTTAAGGTTGTGGAGGCTCTGATGACTTTACTGGACCTGAGACTCTGGCTTTCTTTGTAGGAGGGCAACTAACTGACTTTTTGGGGGCGTGAAGAGCTTTCCCCTGGTGTAGTGGGTGGTCTCCTGGTCTGATATCTTCGCCGAGGAAGACTAGGCGGCGCTCCATCCTTAGAAGGTGGCATGGTTGGTGGCTGTGGAGGCTCAGTCATGGAGTCTCGCACAGGTAAGGCTCTTGGTCTACTATTGCAGGCTGATGGAGATGGGGTCTTGGCTCCTCTCGTTTTGGCCATGGCTGAAGTGGAGAGGTTCCAGAGGGTAGGCGGAGGTGCGCGAGGTGTTCTTTTTCAGACGCACGTCCTCTGGACTTCCTTTGGAGAAGGTCCTCTAATATTCTTGAGTTTCGCCACTTGAAGAGGTTTTTCGCAGGTTAAAATAGCTATGCGAAATAAAAATTTAGGAAATTAGAGGTTTAAATAGGTATTCAAATGACGGTTGACATTTTCGCAGTTGGAGGGCCATTTCGCAGCATGATAGAGATTTTGCAGATGAATTTGCAACTCATTTCGCAGTTGCAAAATGGGCTTTGGAGGCTGCGAAATGGCACACATGTGCCTAGAGGGTGGTTCGCAGCTTGGGGCCTTTACATGCGAAATTTTGCTTTGGGGATTTTGCAACTCATTTCGTAGCTATGAAATGGGCTTTGAAGGCTGTGAAATGGCACACGTATGCCTGGAGGGTGGTTCGCAGCTGCGAAAATTTTTGCAGCTTGCCTCTTTGGCTTGCGAAATTTTTTGCGCAGGATGACCCCATTTTTGTAGGATGATCCCATTTTCGCAACTTGGCTCTTTAGCTTACGAAATTTTTTCACAGGATGACCCTATTTTTGCATGATGATTTTTTATCTTGCGAAATTTTCGCAAGTAAAATAAATTCCTCTATTTTTCTCCTTCTTTGGTTCTCTATGGCTTCCCTCCACTTCCTTTGAAATTCCTCTTGATTTTGATCATTCAAAAAGTCTAAGTTATGTCAAAATAAAATAAATCAAAGCTGAGATCAAAATTAAAACAATTAAGAAAGCTTTTAAATTAACAAAATTAAAACAAAAACATGGACTTTGATTAGTCTTCAAAAAGACTAAGTCCATCTAACCCCTTTTTGGTTAGGATTTTTATGGCTCAAGGAGGCTGACTTCCTCCTTGTGTTGATTGAATGGCTCTATGAATGGTTTGAGACAGTGGCCATCGACTTTAAAAGTGTCCGTGCTGTTGGAATTTAGTAGTTCCACCACTCCATTGAGATGCACTTAGTGAATAATGAAAGGGCCTATCCACCTTGACTTTAGCATTCCAGGAAAGATATGGAGCCTAGAGTCATAGAGTAAGACTCTTTGTCCCTTTCGAAATTCTTTGTTGGAGATTAACTGATCATGCCACCTCTTCATCTCGGCTCTGGTCAAGTCCATGTTTACCTTCTTAATTGCCCACCAAGCCTTATATTCAACTTCCACAGGGAGATGGCATGTTTTGCCATAGACTAGGCGATAAGGAGAAATGCCAAGAATAGTCTTGTAAGCTGTTCTATATGTTCATAGTGCATCATGGAGCTTAACAGACCAATCTCTTCTACTCGTGTTCACCACCTTCATCAATATATTCTTGATTTCCCTGTTTGCTAACTCAACTTGCCCAAAAGTCTGAGGGTGATATGGTGTAGCTACCTTATGCTTCACCCCATACTTGGCTAAAAGAGTTTCAAAAGGCTTGTTGCAAAAATGAGTACCCCCATCACTGATTATGGCCTTGGGCACCCAAAATCTTGAGAAGATGTTCTCTTTGAGAAACTTGAGAACAACTCTGTGATCATTGTGTTTACATGGGATTACCTCAACCCATTTAGAAACATAGTCTATCCCCACCAAAATGTAAGAGTTACCAAAAGGCATTGGGAAAGGTCCCATGAAGTCAATGCCCCAAACATCAAAGAGATCAACTATTAAAATGGGGTTTATAGGCATTTGATTTCTTCATGTCAGCTTCCCAAGCCTTTGGCATCTATCACAACTCCTACATATGGTGTGGGCATCTTTGAAAAGTGATGGCCAACTGAAACCTGATTGCAACACCTTCATGGATGTTTTCTGAGAGGTAAAGTGGCCTCCACATGCACTTTCATGGCAATGACTGAGGATTCCTTGTTTCTCTTCTTCAAGGACATGCTTCCTTATTATTTGATCTACACAATACTTGAAAAGAAAAGGTTCTTCCCAATAGTAGGCATGAATCTTTACAAAGAAGTGCTTCCTATCTTGTGTTTTCCACTCACTTGGAACTTCACCAGTAACTAGATAGTTAACAATATGAGCATACCAAGGAGCATTTTCTAGCAACATGAGTGATTCCTTTGGAAAATCATCATTAATAGGTAAAACATGGGAATTATGTGTTATAACCAACCTTGAAAGGTGGTCAGCTACCACATTCTCCATTCCTTTCTTATCTTTGATTTGGAGATTGAACTCTTGTAGTAAGAGAATCCATCTAATCAACCTTGCTTTTGCATCTTACTTTGTCAATAAATACTTCAAGACTGAATGGTTAGTGAAAACCACATTGAAAGACCCTACTAGATAAGCACGAAATTTGTCTAAGGAAAACACTACATCTAACAATTCTTTCTCTATGGTTATGTAGTTCCTTTGTGCTTCGTTCAATGTTTTGCTTGCATAGTAGATCACATAAGGCTTTCCATCCTCTCTTTGACCAAGAACAGCTCCTATAGCAAAGTCACTGGCATCACACATCACTTCAAAAGGTAGTTGCCAGTTAGGAGCCCTCACTATTGGAGCGGTTGTCAAAAATTGTTTCAGTTGCTCAAAACTCCTTTGACATCTCTCATCCCATACGAATTTAGCATCCTTACCCAATAGTTCACAAAGAGGCTTTGAAAGTTTAGAGAAATCTTTTATAAACCTCTTATAGAACCTTGCATGGCCAAGGAATTGCCTTACTCCTTTTATAGTCGTTGGGGGTGGCAATCTGATAATAAGTTCAACCTTTGCTTTATCAACTTCAATGCCTTTCTTTGAGATGATGTGGCCAAGGACAATTCCTTATTGTACCATAAAATGGCATTTATCCCAATTAAGCACTAAGTCCTTTTCAATGCATCGGTTCAGAACCGCTTCTAAGTTAACTAAGCATTCCTCAAATGTACTTCCATATATGGTGATGTCATCCATAAAAACCTCCATAATTCACTCCACCATATCACTGAAAATACTTAACATACATCGTTGGAATGTTGCAGGTGCATTGCATAAACCAAAAGGCATTCTTCTGTAGGCATATGTTCCAAATGGACATGTAAAAGTGGTCTTCTCCTGGTCTTCAACATCGATTTCTATTTGAAAATACCCGGAGTTTCCGTCAAAGAAACAATAAAAAGGATGGCCTGAGACTCTCTCCAACACTTGATCAATAAATGGCAATGGAAAATGATCCTTCTTTGTCACAACATTCAATTTTCTATAATCAATACACACCCTCCAACCTGAAGTGAGGCGTGTAGCAATTTCTTCTCCCTTTTCATTTTGCACCACTGTGATCCCTGACTTCTTTGGTACTACTTGAGTAGGACTCATCCATAGGCTATCTGATATAGGGTAGATAATACCTGCTTGAAATAACTTAAGAACCTCATCTCGCACCACCTCTTGCATATGAGGATTCAATCTTCTTTGAGGTTGATGAATTGGCTTAGCTTCTTCTTCCATGTATATATGATGTGTACAGACCAAAGGACTGATGCCTTTCAAGTAAGATATTTGCCATCCTATTGCTATCTTACATCTCTTGAGAACTTCAAGTAAACACACCTCCTGAGGAGTTGTAAGAGATGAAGATATAACAACAGGGCACTTTTTATTCTCTTCTAGGTATGTATGCTTCAACTCCATGGGCAGGGGCTTCAGATTAAGCTTTGGGGTCTCCTCTTTAGCAGTTGTGTGCCTCCCCTTTATTGAACAAAGGTAGAATTTCTTTTATCCTCCTCCAATCTTGTAGAGTAGCAAGCAAATCCGAGGATTCATGCAACCCTTCTTCAAGATCCCAAAGACTTTCATTCAACTTCTCTTGCATTTTCTAATTACAATGCTCCTCCACTAGAGTGTCATTGATACACACCTCTTTCGGACCTTCCTCTTCTTCTGGAGTGATTGGCTTTTTGGACATATAGAAAATATTGAGCTCCAATGTGATGTTGCCAAACGTGAGTTGCATAAGTCCATTCCTACAATTTATGATTGCGTTTGATGTAGCTAGGAATGGCCTTCCAAGTATGATAGGAGCATAATTAGTTTCCTTGACAATTGGGTCTGTGTTAAGAACAACAAAGTCCACTAGATAGTAGAAATTGTCAACTTGAACTAAGACATCTTCAATTATCCCTCTTGGAATTTTCACCGATCTATCTCCTAGAGATAGAGTGATTGATGTTGGTTTTAATTCACCAAGTCCCAATTGCTTGTAGACAGAGTATGGTAGCAAACTCACACTTGCTCCCAAGTCTAACAAAGCTTTCTCCACTACAGTTCCTCCAATCATGACTGAGATGGTAGGGCAACCCAGATCTTTGTACTTCAATGGAGTCTTGCACTGTATGATAGCACTTACTTGCTCAAAAAAGAAGGCTTTCTTATTCACATTCAACCCTCTTTTGATAGTACACAAGTCCTTTAGGAATTTTGCATAAGTTGGCACTTGTTTAATCATATCTAGAAATGGGATGTTGACCTTCACTTATCTCAATACTTCAAGAATTTCTGATGCATTTCTGATTCCCTTTTTCCCATGCAAAGCTTGAGGAAAAGGTGGAGGTGTGTGTTTCTTCGTCACATCTCCCGTGATAACTACTTTCTCCGGATTTTCATTCACTGTTGAATCATAGTCCTCTTTCCTTTCACTGCTATATTTCTTTTTTCCTTTGATTTCCTCCATCTCCTCTGTCTTTTCTTCTTCTTCCTCTTTCTCAACATGTGGCTTGGGTGTTGGTAACTCAACCTTTTTACCACTCCTTAGAGTGACCAAGGCTTTGATGTCTCTCACCTGTGAAGACTCTCCCTCATGAGCTTCCACTTCATGGATACCCTTGGGGTTTTAGTGAGGTTGAGAAGGAAATCCCCCCTTCTCTTACACTGTATTAAGGTTAGTGAGCCTTGAGATTGAGTATTGGAGATTATCTATCTTCTGAGATAAATCATTTTACATTCCATCCATCATTTTATTCAATGTATTCTCTACACTGTCAATTCTTTGACTAAGTTGAGCATTGATGGATTTCTTATCTCCAAAAAAATCTCCCACAACCTTGCTTAGATTCACTATTGCTTGCTCAAGATTTGAAACTTGTTGAGATGCTTGGCCTGGCTGTCTATACTAAGGTGCTCTTGGCTTCCAGGAGAAATTTGGATGGTTCCTCCAATTTGAGTTGCAGGTATTACCATATGAAGCATTGTTATTGGGCTTGAATTGTCCAATGACATTCACTTGATCTCCAAACATTTGTCTAACAACTGGAATTGTAGGACACTCCTCCACCAAGTGCTCATAAGATTGACAAATAGAGCAAGGCATAACTTGCACTGGTGTTTCAGCAACGACTTGCACTTCACGTATCTTTTTCAGTTCTAGCTCCTCCAATCTTCTTGTCATAGCTGCAACTTATGCTTTTAAGTCAATATCTTCATTCAAGGTAGACATCCCAGCCTTAGCATTAAAGGTATTTGGTTGAGACTTCGTCTTCCCCACTTCTCCTTTGTTCAGTTCATCCCATCCCCTCGAAACTTCGGCCACATAACTCAAGAAGTCCATGGCTTCCTCCAGATTCTTACGCATGAAATCTCCTCCACACATAGTCTCGAGGAGTTGCTTCATTGAGGAAGACATTCAATCATAAAAGTAACTCACCCATAGCCATGTATCAAAGCCATGATGAGGACAAGCATTGATGACTTCCATGTATCTCTCCCAACACTCATAGAATTTCTCATTCTCTTTAGCTGAGAAGTTTGAAATTTGCCTTTTCAAGCCATTTGTTTTATGAGTAGGAAAATTTTCTTGAGGAATTCAGCTTACAAATCAGTCCAAGTTCAGATACTCCTTGGCTTTAAAGAATTAAGCCAAATCTTGGCCTTATCCTTTAAAGTAAAATGGAATAGATTTAGCCTCATCAAGTCGATTGAAGCTCCTCCCTCTTGGAATGTATTACAAACATCTTCAAATTCCTTGATATGTGCATAGGGATTCTCACTTTCCATCCCATGGAAAGTAGGTAGCAGTGGAACAATATGCGGTCTAATTACTAGCTGCTCTATAGGAGGCACTATACATGATGGTGCACTCATACGAGGTGGATGTATGCGGTCTCTCATTGATCTGAATGCATTGGGCTTGTCCTAGTGACCATGGTGACTATGCTGATCTTCAGGTGTAGCTTCCATGATGTTCAAGCACAATTCCAACTCCATTTTATGAGGTGTTTCAAGTTTCACAAGTCTTCCTCCACTGTCTCATATCTAATATGGCATACACAACTAGTAACAACTGTAACAAAAACAAAGAAACAAAAGAAAACAAAACTACAAAAAGACTAAGATTAATAAAACTAAATTAAAAGATATGCTAAAATATGAACAAGGAAAAAGAAACAAATAAAAGGAGTTAGTAAAATGAAAGAAAAATCACCAAACTTGTGATGAAGATCACAAGTTCTTTGAAAAGATGATATTACTGTAAAGTTGTCACCATCCCCAGCAACGACGCCATTTGATTCGTGCCCAGCTGGTGTATGTCCAGTTGATTGGTGTACCTTGATTTCGGTCCTCAGATGGGATTAATCAACAAAATTTATAAACCTATTTCACCATGTACTAAGATAGCCTTAGCTAGCATAGCATAGTGGCTCTAGGATCGTTCACTGGGATGGGTTTTCAAATTACAACTGATATTAATTCAAAGCTGAATTGGTGCTTTTTCATTTCAAGGTTAGCTTTAAAAGAAAACATAAAGATGTTTGAAAAGGTTGGTTTTAAAGTGAAACCGATAAAGTAACAGAAATTACTTACAAAGAAAAGTGTTTCTTGGAGTTTTTGGATCACTAGGCTCAGGTTCCTATTACAAAAAGAGAGTTCCGATCACTTGAATCTTTTCCTTGCATTGGGGATATCACATATAGTTATTTCCCGAACCAGTGTGGTACAGATGCTTCCCTTTTATGGATTCAAACACTAATTCCCTGTCATTGAATCATCTTGCAATGGTTCATACCTCTCACCTAGTATTAGCCATTCAAGGTGATTCTTAACCTTGGATTATCCGTCAAAAGCTCGCAAGAGATAACTAATGGATGTCTCCTTGGAGTCCGAAAGCTTACCAAGTGTTGGCTATTCTAGAAAATCCTACCTTTAAACCACCTCCCAAAGGCTTACAAGAGATAAATTAGTGTATCTCAATGGACGGAGACCACTTGCCTTACCAAGTGTTGGCCCATGTGATTTTAAGGCGTTTTAAGTTAACCAAAAACATAGAAACCATTAACAGGTCACACTTTCTCTTCATTAAAAGTTGAAACAAAAAAACTTCCAATTTTTGCATTCAACACCTTACCTAGCTTCCTTAACTCCAAGAGACAAAAAGCCTAGCCACTCATTCTCTGAGGAAACATCCTTAGAGCTTGTTTGGCTAGCGAGAAAAAAATACAATCAAAATGAGTAGGTAAGGCAAAGCAAAGCTCTGTGTACTACTTTCTTCAAAACTATACAAAATTTGGTCTCTGAGAACAAACTCCCGAGATATCTTTTAAAATAATATTACAATAGATTATATAAAAAGGTTATTCACCCTTTCTTCTTGCTTCTTAGCTAAGGAATCCTATGATTGGTGGATTACAAGGAGAAAATAGGGATTTAAACAACAAATATCTGAAGAAAAAAAATCTAAAAGAGTCGGTCACAAATATCTGGGAGCACATAGGTGGATTTCACAAGTTGCAACATGACCTGCGAAAACTTCGCAAGCTGAAAGTGTTCATTTCGTAACTTGAATTTTGTGATTTCGTAGATTGCGAAATTGTCTTTCAGCTTGGTGCGGTTGTCTTCCAATGGCCATAACTTCTTCATTTTAGCTATGATTTGCACATCGTTTGAAGCGTTGAACTCCTAACTTCCTAAGCTTTGAAATGACATAAAGTACGCATAAAATGAACTCTAGGAAGTACTCAAAATGTGTCCTACAGTTTCTATCCTCTTGGATTTCTTCATGTTAGATTCCTCTCTCTGTTTTTCCTCCTTGCATTCTTGATTTGCTTTTGGCAAAGGACTACAAAGCTTCAAAGTTTGTATTCTTCATGTAAATGAGCTTCCATTCGCTTTGCCATGGGTTTTACAGAGCTCTTCCTCAATCTTAGATTGCTTTGGTGATAAAAAAGCTATCAAAAACACCAAAACTTAACATATTTTGATTAGAAATGATTGCAAGGGTCCTTAACATGTTAATTGAGTTAAAAGATAATAACTACTCTCAAAAGAGTTTAAAAGAGTTAATTACCAACTATAAAATAGCGCTTTCTGAGTAGTAATCAGTTTAGGTCGT
The DNA here is from genome assembly GCF_004353265.1 of Vitis riparia. NCBI lineage: Eukaryota > Viridiplantae > Streptophyta > Magnoliopsida > Vitales > Vitaceae > Vitis > Vitis riparia. The sequence continues at coordinate 69,377 of NW_023269749.1, read as the reverse complement.
GCGTTCAGGGCTTTAGATGTTATGAACAACTTAAGGCTATCAATGACATGAGCCACTCTAGGTCTTGAGCTTAGGGCTCTAGATGATATGAATAACACTAGGTTGTGGTTGATATAAATGACTCTAGGTTGTGAGCTCATGACTTTGGATGCCATCAAAAGATTAGGGCTATGGATGACATGAGCTACTCTTATTCGTGAGCTCAAGGCACTAGATGCTATCAAAAGTTCTTGGCTATGGTTGACATGAAAGACTTCGGGTCGTGAGCTGAGAGCTCTTGATGCTATAAAGAGCTCAGGGTTGTCGATGACATAAATGACTACAGGTCGTGAGATTAGGGATCTTGGTTCTATGAACAACTTAGGGCTATGGATGACATGAGCTAATCTAAGTCATGAACTCAAGGCTTAAAATGCTATGAATAACTCAGGCCTGTGGATGACATGAGCTCCTTTTGGTCTTGAATTAAGGTCCCTAAATGCTATGAACAAGTCAAGATTGTGGATGACATGAATGACTTTGGGTCATGAACTAAAGGCTATATATACTATGAGCATCTCAGGGTGGTGGTTGACACGAACAACTCCGGATCATGAGCTTAAGGCTTGAGATGGTATGAACAGCTCAGGGTCGTCGATGACATGTGCCACTTTGGGTCATGGGCTCGGGGCTTTAGTTTCTATGAACTACTTTGGGATGTGGTTGACATGAACAACTCCAGGGGATGAGCTCAGGGTTTTAGGTGCTATGAGCAACTCAAGGTTCTTGATGACACAAAAGACTCTAGGTCATGAGCTCAAGGCTCTAGACTCTATTAGAAACATAAGGCTATGGATGACATGAACTACTCTAAGTCAGGAGCTTAGGGCCCTAATGCTATTAATAGCTCTAGGTTGTGGTTGACATTAACGACTCCAGGTTTTGAGCTGAAGGCTTTAGATGCTATGAACAGCTCAGGACTGTCAATGACATAAACCACTCTAGGTCGTGAGCTCAGGGCTTTATAGACTATGAAAAAATTTTGGCTGTGGTTGACATGAACAACTATGGATCATGAGTTAAAGGCTCTAGATGCTTTTAACAACTCAGGGTTGTCGATGACATGAAAGACTATGGGTTGTGAGCTTAGGGCTCTAGATTCTATGAACAGGTTATGGTTGTGAATGACATGAATGACTCTCGGTTGTCAGCTCTAGGCCTTAGATTCAGTGAACACCTCTAGGTCGTGGTTGACATGAAAGACTCTAAGTCATGAGCTCATGGCTCTAGATGCTATGAATAGCTTAGGGATATCAATGATATGAACCACTTTTGGTCGTGAGCTCAAGGCTTTAGATGCTATGAAAAGCTCTAGGCTATGATTAACATGAACGACTCCCAATCATGAGTTCATAGCTCTAGATACTATGAACAACTCAGGGTTTTTATGATATGAAAGACTTAGGGTTGTGAGCACAGGCTCTAGATTGTATAAACAAGTCAAGGTTGTGAAAGACATAAACAACTCTTAGTCCTGAGCTCTAGGCTCTGAATGCAATGAACAACTCAGGGTTATGGTTGACATGAAAGACTTTGAGTCGTGAGCTTATGGCTTTAAATGCTATGAACAAATCTAGGCTATGGTTGACATGAATGACTCTGGGTCATGAGCTAGATGCTATTAATATCTTAAGGTTGTTGATGACATGAGGTACTCTAGGCTGTGAGCTCAAGGCTCTAGATGTTATGAATAACTTTGGGCTTTGGTTGACAAGAAAGACTCCAGGTTGTGAGCTCAAGGCTTTTAATGCTATGTACAACTTGGAGTTGTCAATGTCATGAAATACTATAGGTCATGAGCTTAGGATTGTAGATACTATGAACTACTTAAGGTTATGGTTGACATGAACTACTCTAGGTTGTGAGCTCAAGGCTCTAGTTGCTATAAACAACTAAGGGCTATGGATAACATGGGCTACTCAAGGTCATGAGCTAAGGGCTCTGGATGCTATGAACAACATTGGGTTGTGGTTGACATGAATGACTTCATGTCATGAGGTCAAGGCTCTAGATGCTATGAACAAGTTAGAGCTATAGATGACATGAACGACTTTGGGTCATGAGGTAAGTGCTCTAGATTTAATGAATAGCTATGGGTTGTGGTTGAGATGAATGACTCCGGGTCATGAGCTCAAGATATACTAAGAATGGCTTAGAGCTGTGGATAACATGGGCTACTCTGGATCATTAGCTCAAGGCTCTAAATGGTATGAACAACGTTGGGATGTGGTTGACATGAACGACTTCGAGTTATGAGCTTAAAGCTCTAGACGATATGAACAATTCGAGGATGTCCATGACATGAAAGACATGAAAGACTCTAGGTTGTGAGCTCAAGCTCTAGATTATATGAATAGGTCAGGGGTCTTAAGGACACGTACGACACTGGGTCGTGAGCTTAAAGCCTTAGATGCAATGAACAACTCTAGGTTATGGTTGACATGAAAGACTCTGGATTGAGAGCTCAAAGCTCCAGATCCTATGAATAACTCAAGGTTGTGGATGACATCAGCCGCTCTAGGTCTTAAACTCAGGGCTCTAGATGCTATGAATAACTCTAGGTTGTGATTGACATAAATGACTCTAGGTCATGAGCTTAGGGCTCTAGATGCTATTAATAGCTCAGGGCTATCGCTAACATAAGCTACTCTAGGTCGTGAGCTCAGGGCTCTAAATGCTATGAAGAACTTTGGGCGGTGATTGACATGAAGGACTCTGAGTCGTGAGCTTAAGGCTCCTAATATTAGAAACAAATCAGGGTTGTCAATGACATGAAAGACTATGGGATGAGCTTAAGGCTCCAGATACTATGAACAACTCAGAGCTGTGATTGACATGAACGACCTTAGGTCATGAGATTAGGGCACTAGTTGCTATGAACAGTTGAGGATTGTGGATAACATGGGCTACTTTGGGTTGTGAGCTTAGGGCTCTAGATGCCATGAACAACATTGGGTTGTGGTTGACATGAACAACTTTGTGTCATGAGCTCCAAGCTCTAGATGATACGAAAAGCTCGGGGATATGGGTGACATGAAAGACTCTAGGTCGTGAGGTCAGGGCTCTAGATGCTTTGAATAGAACTAGGCTGTGGTTTATATGAATGACTCTAGGTCATGAGTTGAGGACTCTAAATGCAAAGAATGGCTAAAGGATGTGGATAACATGGGCTACTCTGGGTCGTGAGCTCAAGGCTCTAAATGCAATGAACAATGCTAAGTTGTGGTTGACATGAACGACTCCGGGTTATGAGCTTAAGGCTCTAGATACTATGAACAACTCAGGGCTATGGTTGACATGAACAACTCTTGGTCGTGAGCTCAAGGCTCTAGATGTTATGAATAGCTCAGGGTTGTCGATGGCATAAAATACTATAGGTCATGAGCTTAGGGCTCTAAATGTTATGAAAAACTTAGTGTTGTGGATGACATAAGCTCCTCTGGTGGTGAGTCCAGGGCTCTAAATGTTCTGAACATGTTAGGGTTTTGGATGAGATGAATGACTTAAGGTCATGAGCTAAGGGCTATAGATACTGTAAACATCTCAGGGTTGTGGTTGACATGAAACTCTAAGTCATGAGCTCAAGACTTTAGATGCTATGAATAACTTAGGATTGTCGATGAACAGTTGGGTCATGAGCTCAAGGTTTTAGATGCCATGAACAACTCTAGGCTATAGTTGACATGAATGACTCTGAGGCATGAGCTCTTGGCTCTAAGGGCTACGAACAACTTAGGGTTATTGATGACATGAAAGACTCCAGGTTGTGAGCACAGGGCTCTATAATCTATGAGCAGCTCAGGGTTGTGGATGACATGGATGACTCTAGGTCATGAGCTCAAGGCCTTAGATGCAATGAATAACTCTAGGCTATTGTTTACATGAAAGACTCCAGGTCATGAGCTTAGTGCTCTAAATGCTATGGAGTGCTCTGGGTTGTGGTTGACATGAATGAATCTAGGTCATAAGCTCAAGGCTCTAGATGCTATGAATAGCTTTAGGATGTGGTTAACATGAATGACTCCGCGTCATGAGCTCAAGGCTCTAAATACTATTAATAGCTCAGGGTTGTGGATGACATGAGTTACTTTGGTTTGTTAGATTAGGGCACTAGTTAGTATCAACAGCTTTGGGTTGTGGTTTACATGAATGACTTCAAGTTGTTAGCTTAGGGTTCTTAATGCTAAGAATAACTCGGGGTTGTTGATGACATAAAAGATTACGGGTTGTGAGCTTAAGGCTCTTAATGCTATGAATGGCTTAGGGTTATGGATGACATGAACTACTTTAGGTCATGAGCTCACAACTCAAAATGCTATGAACAACTCAAGGTTATGGATTACATACACTCCTCTGGGTCGTGAGCTCAAGGATCTATATGCTATATATAGCTTTGGGTTGTAGTTGACATCAATGAATTTGGGTTGTGATAATAAGGCTTTAAATGCTATGAAAAACTCAAGGCTATTGATGACATGAAAGTCTCCATGTTATGAGATCAAGGCTCTAGATGCTTTAAACAACTCAAGGTTATAGATGACATGAATGACTGTTGATTGTGAGCTGAAGGCTCTAGATGTTGTAAATAGCTTTAGGCTATGGTTCACATGAACGACTCCAAGACATGAGCTTAGGGCTCTAGATGCTATAAATAACTTTGGGTTGGGGTTGACATTAATGACTTCAGGTGGTGAGCTCAGGGCTTTAGATGTTTTTTGTCACTCAATGTTATAAATGACATTAGCTACTCTGGTTTGTGAGCTCAAGGCACTAGATGCTATGAATAGCTCTAGATTGTGGTTGACATGAACAACTCTAAGTCATGAGGTTAGAGATCTTAATGCTATGAACGACTCATCATCCCATAAGCTTAGGGCCTTAGATGTTATGAACAACTAAGAGTTGTGGATGATAAGAAAGACTCAAAATCCTATAAGCTTGGACTTTTAAATGCTATGAATCCCTCAGGGGGTAGATGATGTTCAAGATTTTGCATCATGAGCTCAAGCCATTGTATGCTATGAGAAACTCAGGGTTGTGGATGACATGAACGACTCTGGGAAGTGAGCTTAGGCCTCAAGATACTTTGAACACTTCAAGGTTATGGTTGACATGAAAGACTCTGGGTCGTGAGCTCAACGCTCTAAAAGTTATGAACAACTCAGAGTTGTACATGATATGAATGATTTAGGATCCCATGAACTCAAGCCTCTAGATGCTATGAACTGCTCTAGGATATAGATGACATGAACAATTCTAAGTCATGAGCTCAACCCATTGGTGCTATGAATAGCTTAAGGTCATGGATGACATGAATGACTCTAGGTCGTGAACGTAAGGCTCTAGATTCTATGAACTGCTCAGGGGTGTGGATGTGATGAGCTACTCTGGGTTGTGATCTTAGGGCTTTGGATGCTATGAAGTGCTTAGAGCTTTGAATGCTATGAAAATCTTAGGGTTGTGGATGATATGAACGACTTGGAGAAGTGAACTCAAGGCTCAAAATGCTATGAATAGCTTTGGGTTGTGGTTGGCATGAATGATTGTCGGTCATGAGCTAAGGGCTCTAGATCCTATGAAAAAATCAAGGCTTTGGATGACATCAACAACATCGGGTCATGAGATCAGGCCTTTAGATACTATGAACATCTCAAGGCTGTGGTTGACATGAAAGACTCCTCACCATGAGTTCAGTGCTCTATAAGCTATGAAAAACTCAGATTTGTAAATGCTATGAACGAGTCAGGATCCCATGAGCTTAAGCCTCTAAATGTAATGAACCATTCATGGTTGTGGATGATTACTACTCAAAAATTGCTCTTTTATAGCTTGTTATAAACACTTTTGAGTAGTAATGAATACATTTTAACTCAATTTCCACGTTAAGGACCCTTACAAATGTTTTTAATCAATTTTTGGCTAGTTTTGGTGTTTTTGGTAGCTTTTTTATCATTGAAGCAAGCCAAGAATGAGGGAGAAATTTGTGCAACCCTTGGCAATAGGTTTCCAAGATGATCAAGAAATGCAAGGAAGAAAATCAAAGAGAGAAATCCAACATGAAGCAATTTCGCATGGCATTATGAAAACTTCGCATGGTATGCGAAATTCAAAAGGATAGCAGCTGCAAGGAAAATTTAGACCACTTTTTGGAGTCCATTGTGTACATACTATATATCATTTCGAATCTTGGGAAGTCAGGAGTCCAACGCTTTAAACAATGTGCAAATCGGAGCTGAAATGAAGAAGTTATGGCCATTTGAAGGCAACTCCACCAAGCTGTAAATGAATTTCACATCACCTTTCTCTGATGCGAAAATTTTCGCACTAGCAATTCCAAATGCGAAAATTTTCACACCAGCAATTCCAAATGCGAAATTTTTGCACCAGCCAAATCCATATGCAAAATTTTCGCAACTCCATATCTAACTTGCGAAATCTTCATGTAATCTTCAGATATTTTCGCATCGACTCAGTTAGATTTTTTCTCAAGATATTTTGTGTAATTACCTATTTCCTCCTTGTAATCAGCTAAAGATATTTATGGGATATTTAGGATATCTAAAGGGGGGATAAAAATATCTCTCTGGATATTTATTAGAAAATATCTTCTATATGTATCTATGATATCATGTAAAGAAAAATTGAATGTAATCGACGGAAGAGGATAGTAAGAAATATATCTACAGAGCACTTGCTTTGCTTTTGCTTCACATTTTTGTTTTCATTTTCTTTTTAGCCAAACATCCTCGGAGGCCTCGAGGATGAGTGGCTAGGCTTTTTTTGTTTCTTGGATTGAAGGAAGCTAGGTAAGGGACCCAGATACAAAGGTAGGAGTTTTCCTTGTTTCATTTTTTAATGAAGAGAAGGTTTTGACCCGATAATGGTTTTTATTTTTTAGTTAACTTAAAATCCCTTATAATCACCTGGGCCAACACTTGGTAAGCTTTTTAGACTCAATCCATAGAGATCCATTAGTTATCTCTTGCGAGCCTCTGGGAGGTGGTTTAAAGGTAGGATTACTTAGAATAACCAACACTTGGTAAGCTTTTGGACTCCCCAGAGACATCCATTAGTTATCTCCTACGAGCTTTTGAAGAGTAATCCAAGGTTAAGGATCATCTTGAATGGTAAATGCTAGGTGAGAGGTACGATCCATTGCAAGATGTATTAGTGAGATGGATTTAGCGTTGAAACCATTAATGGGAAGCAACTGTAACACACCGGTTGGGAGGATAACTATAGGTTAAATCCCTAATGCGAGGAAAAAATCTGGAATCTCCTATTTTGTATAAAGGGCCTGAACCTAGTGACCTGAAACTCCAAGAAACCTTTTCTTTGTAACTAATATCTGTTACTATTTTTGGTTAGCTTAAAACCAAACCTTTTTCAACCATCATTATGTTTTCTTTCAAATCTAACTCATAAAAGAAAAACCACCATTTCAGTGTTGTAACTAATATCATGTGTGAAATGAAAACCCATCCCAGTGAATGATCCTAGAACCACTATGCTATGCTAGCTATGCTATCCTAGTATATGGTGAAATAGGTTTATAAATTTTGTTGATAACTCCCGTCTGAGGACTGAATCAAAGGAACACCAATTGGGGACGAATCAAATGGCACCGTTTCCGGGGATGGTGCCACTTCACAGTGATATAACTTTTCCAAAACACTTGTAATCTTCATCACAAGTTTGGTGATTTTTCTTTTCTTTTACTAACTTTTTTTATTTGTTTCTGTTTTTAGTTTATCTTTTATTTAGCTTTTAGTTAACCTTAATTTTTTCTTTCTAGAATTGTTTTTTCTTTTGTTTTCTTTGTTTTTGTTTTAGTTATTACTAGTTATGCATGCCCTGTTGGATACGAGATAGTAAGGGAAGCCATGAATTTCTTGAGTTATGTAGCTAAAGTTTCAAGAGGATGGGATGAGCCGAATGCCAGAGAGTGGGCTGAATGAAGTCTCAACCTAATGCTAAGGTTGGGATGTATACTTTGAACGAAGACTTCGATATGAAAGTAGAACTTGCAGCTATGGAAAGAAGATTGGAGAAGCTAGAAATGAGGGAAATACAAAAAGTGCACGCCATTTTTGAGAAACTAGTGCAAGCTATCCCTTGTTCCATTTGTTTATCTTTTGAGCACTTGGTGGAGGAGTGTCCTATCATTCCAGCGTAAAGGGAGATGTTTGGTATGTCGTGTGCCATTTTTCTATCCTTTGAGCACTTGGTAGAAGATTGTCCTATCCTTCCAATGGCAAGAGAGATATTTGGTGATCACAACACCTACAATTCAAATTGTAGGAATCATCCAAATTTCTCTTGGAAACCACAACCATATCAGTACATGTAACCTGGCCAAGCACCCCTTCAAGCCTCGAGTCTTGAACAAGCCATTACGAATCTTAACAAGGTCGTGGGAGACTTTGTAGTAGACCATAAATCCATTAATGATCAATTCATGCAAGAAAATGCTCAAATCATGCAAGAAATGGCCAATCGAGATAGAAGGCTGGATGGAAAGCACAATGATCTATCTCAGAAGATATATAATCTCCAGTACCAAATCTCACAACTTATCAACCTCAACACGGAGTGCGAAAAAGGAAACTTTTCTTCTCAACCTTATCAAAATCCCAAGGGTATCCATAAAGTGGAGGCTAAAAAGGGAGAAACTTCAATGGTGAGGAAAGTCAAAGTAGTTATGGTTGATCAGCCCACATTCAAGCCAAAGCATGATGAAGGGTTACCTGAACCCTCAGAGAAGCTTGCCACTCTGTCCTCTTGGACGAGAAGAAAAGAAATGTAGCCCTTACTCAATGAGGTGGAGATACAGGGACATGCTAAGGAAGAGCCCCCAAAGCTTATTCTTAACCCACTACCTCCAGAGATGAAATATGCATACCGGGTAGAAGACAAGCTGAAACAGGACCAGTTTTTTTATGGACATAGTCTTTCTAAAGACTAGCTAGTCCATATCTTTTTGTTTTATTTTTGAATTGCTTTGATTTTGATTTCTTGCTTTAATTTCGTTTTGGTTTGATTTAACTTAGTTTTTTTTATGATCAAATGCAAGGGAATTCCAAAATAGAGGAAAAACAGAGCAATTCGCAGCTTGTGAAAATTTCACAAAGATTGCCAAAAATTCGTAAACCTGTTTTGCCTTGTAGAATTTGAAAGAGGTTGCAAACTGAGTTCACAACTCAAAATCCATTTCGCAACCTTGCGAAACCTAAAAGGCATTGTGTGCAAACCCATCTGCTCATTGCGAATCCCTCTACTACCTTGCGACGCCCCACCTGAGGGTGCATCATCTCCACCAGAGGCCCCTGTTACTTGATCATAGCTCTTTATCCTATTGTATTTCCATATTATATTATTAGAGATTTGTCCTTATTTTGATACTTTATATTCTGGGATTGAATGCATCACCTGATCATATTTCATATTATACTTTCTCAGAGTAATATATAGACATCATTTTTAGTTATACTTAGCATTTATCTATTTCCTCTTCTCATGACTGTTTTGTTTTTTATAAACTCATGTGGTTTCTCCTATACAACTCAGACTCCATGTCACTCAAGAGGTACCACTTCCTCCCTATATTTTCAATCGATCTTGACAAATTGAGGACAATGTTGATCTTGGTTGGGGGGAGAATTGAGGAAGTAAGTATTGTTAATAATGCTAAGTTATTTTGTTAATTTAGTACTTTTTGCTTAATTTTAAATTTTTTTCTTAATTTTAAAAGTTGTTACTCTACTCTCCATGGTTATTAAGGAAAAATTCTCAAAATGAAATGTGAGAAATTGAGTTCTTGTCTTTTTACTTGAATATTAGAGTCATATTATGCTTATTGAAATTGATGAATTATTGAAACTCCTATTGAATTCAACCTTATTTCTTCCACTTTAATCTTACCACACATTGTGCACATTAGATTCTGTTTATAAGATGAAAAACTATCTCACCCGTTGAACTTAGGAAAATTTAGACTTGGTACCTTCGGCCTCGTTTTTAATAGTATTGGGACACCTGATAAAAGGCCAATGAGCCTTTGAAAAAAAAAAAAAAAAAGAACAAAGTGTTGCACTTACCTTGAAACCCGAGCAAGGTCCGAGGGGTAAATGGTGAAAATCTTTAAAACTTGGTGCCTTAAGCCTTTATTGGTTGGGAGTCATGGACCTCAATGCTCATTACAAGGGTGAATAGGTGGAGAGTAACATATTGTAGGTGCTTGGGTATTAAATTTCAATTTCAAAAGTCTGGGGTAAAATATGAGGAGTTAGTGGTCGAAAGATCCTTAAATCTTGATGCCCTAAACCTTGATTGGTTGGGAGTCATCGATGGATCCCTGCTACATGGACACTTTAGAAAACAATACCTTTAGCATTGCATTCCTACAATGAAAAAAAAATTGTGAAATAAAAGAGGTGCGTTCTTAGCCTATTGGAGGTTGATTAGTTTGCTAAGATTTGAGAAAGAACTAGGTTGGGGGGAGAGTATACTTCGACATACTATCTTCGAAAACTAATAAATAGCACTTAGATTTTTGTGGAAGAGTAAAGTTTGGCCCTTTGGGAATGGAAATTCCTTTTATGCTTAAATTTGCATAATGCCTACTCTTTATACATTGTAACTAGGCAAGAGATTTGATGACTCTTGTTGAAGGTTGGGTTTTGCTTCTTTGATGTTCCATAAGAGAGTATGCTCTCTATCATGCCACTTGAAAATTTTTTGGAGTGATCAGCATGATTTTGTAAATTATATTACTATTTATTTTTCTTTTTCTCTCCTTCATTGCTAAGGGACTAGCAATATGTCGGTTGGGGGGAGTGATTACTACTCAAAAAGTGCTCTTTTATAGCTTGTTATAAACTCTTTTAAACACTTTTGAGTAGTAATTAATACCTTTTAACTCGATTGCCACGTTAAGGACCCTTACAAATGTTTCTAATCAATTTTTGGCTAGTTTTGGTGTTTTTGGTAGCTTTTTGATCTTTGAAGCAAGCCAAGAATGAGGGAGAAATTTGTACAACCCTTGGCAATAGGTTTCCAAGACAATCAAGAGATGCAAGAAAGAAAATCAAAGAGAGAAATCCAACATGAAGCAATTTCGCATGGCATTGCGAAATCTTCGCATGCTATGTGAAATTCAAAAGGACAGCAGATACAAGGAAAATTTAGAGCACTTTTTGGAGTCCATTGTATACATAATATATATCATTTCAAATATCGGGAAGTCAAGAGTCCAACGCTTCAAACAGTGTGCAAATCGGAGCTGAAATGAAGAAGTTATGGCCATTTGAAGGCAACTGCACCAAGCTGAAAATGAATTTCGCATCACCTTTCTCTGATGCGAAAATTTTCGCACCAGCAATTCCAAATGCGAAATTTTTGCACTAGCCAAATCCACATGTAAAATTTTTGTAACTCCATATCTAACTTGTGAAATCTTCATGTAATCTTCAGATATTTGCGCAACGAATCAGTTAGATTTTTTCTCAAGATATTTTGTGTAATTATTTACTTCCTTCTTGTAATCAACTAAAGATATTTATGGGATATTTAGGATATCTAAAGGGAGGATAAAAATACCTCTCTGGATATTTATTAGAAAATATCTTCTATATATATATCTATGATATCATGTTAAGAAAAATGGAATTAATCGACGGAAGAGGATAGTAAGAAATATATCTACAAAGCACTTGCTCTGCTTTTCCTTCACATTTTTGTTTTCATTTTCTTTTTAGCCAAACATCCTTGGAGGCCTCAAGGATGAGTGGCTAGGCTCTTTTTGTTTCTTGGATTGAAGGAAGCTAGGTAAGGGACCCGGATACAAAGGTAGGAGTTTTCCTTGTTTCAGTTTTTAATGAAGAGAAGGTTGTGACCCGGTAATGGTTTTTATATTTTTAGTTAACTTAAAATCCCTTATAATCACCTGGGCCAACACTTTGTAAGCTTTTCAGACTCAATCCATAGAGATCCATTAGTTATCTCTTGTGAGCCTCTGGGAGGTGGTTTAAAGGTAGGATTACTTAGACTAGCCAACACTTGGTAAGCTTTTGGACTCCCCGGACACATCCATTAGTTATCTCCCGTGAGCTTTTGAAGGGTAATCCAAGGTTAAGGATCACCTTGAATGGTAAATGCTAGGTGAGAGGTATGAGCCATTGCAAGATGTATCAGTGAGAGGGATTTAGCATTGAAACCATTAATGGGAAGCAACTGTAACACATCGGTTGGGAGGATAACTATAAGTTAAATCCCCAATGCGAGGAAAAAATCCGAAACCTCCTCTTTCCTTAAGGGGCCTGAACCTAGTGATTTGAAACTCTAAGAAACCTTTTCTTTGTAACTAATATCCGTTACTATTTTTGGTTAGCTTAAAACCAAACCTTTTTCAACCATCATTATGTTTTCTTTTAACGTTAACTCATAAAAGAAAAACCACCATTTCAGTGTTGTAACTAATATCATGTGTGAAATGAAAACCCATCCCAGTGAACGATCCTAGAACTACTATGTTATGCTAGCTATGCTACCCTAGTATATGGTGAAATAGGTTTATAAATTTTGTTGATAACTCTCATCTGAGGACTGAATCAAAGGGACCAATTGGGGATGAATCAGTGGATGACATGAATAACTCTGAGTCGTGAGCTTATGGCTCTAAAAAATCACATGAATGACTCTAGGTCGTAAGCTTAGGGCTCTAGATGCTGTGAACAACTCAAAGTGTGGATGAGATGAGCTACTCTATGTCATGAGCTCATGGCTCTCGATGCTATGAACAACACAGAGCTCTAGACAGTATGAACAACTCAAGGCTCTAGATGACATGAGCTACTCCAGGTCGAGAGCTCAAGGATCTAGATGCTATGAACAACCTAGAGTTATGAATGACATGAAAGACTCGAGATCACGTGAGCTCAGGCCTCTAGATGCTATGAATGGCTCAGGGATTTAGTTGACATGAATGACTATGGGTCATGAGCACAAGGCTCTAGATGCTAAAAAACACTTAGAGTTGCTGATGATAAGAATGATTGATGATCCTGTAAGCTTAGGCCTTTAGATTTTATGAATTTCTTAGGGCGATGGATGATATTAACGATTCTGCGTCATGAGCTCAAGCATCTAGATGTTATGAATAGGTCAGGGTTGTAGATGACATGAACTCCAGGTCATGAGCTTAGGGCTCTAGATGCCATGAATAGCTCCAGGTTATGGTTGATCTAAATGACTCCGGGTCATGAGCCTAGAGCTCTAAATGCTATGAACAACTAAGGCTGCTGATGGCATTAACAACTCTAGGTCATGTGCTCAAGCCATTGGATATGAAAGACTTTAGGTTGTGAACTCAAGCCTCCAGATGCTATGCAGAACTTAAGGTTATCGAATATATGAAAGACTATGAGTGAGCTTAGGGTTTTAGATGCTATAAGCAGCTCTAGGCTATGGTTGACAGGAATGACTACTAGTCGTGAGCTCAGGACTCTAGGTGCTAGGAACAACTCAGAGCTATAATTGACATGAACAACTCTAAGTCGTGAGTTGAAGGCTCTAGATGTTATGAACAACTCAGGGCTATGGATGACGTGAAAGACTCCGAATCATGAGCTCAAGCCTTTATATACTATAAATAGATCAAGGCTGATATTGACTTGAAAGACTCCAAGTTGTGAGCTTAAGGCTCTAAATGTTCTAAGTAGCTTAGGGTTGTGATTGACATGAATGGCTCTTGGTTTTGAGCTCAAGGCTCTAAATCCTACGAATAATTAAGGGTTGTAGATGACATGAATGACTCGACATCATGAGCTTAGGCCTCTAGATACTATGAACAACTCAGGGTTGTGGTTGACATGAAAACTCCAACCCACGATCTTAAGGCTCTAAATGCTAAGAACAACTGTGGATGAAATGAACGACTCTAACTCTTGAGCTCAGGCCTTTGGATTCTATTCCTAGCTCAAGCTTGTTATTTATTTGAAAGATTCTAGATCATCAGCTCAAGGCTCTAGATGCTATGAACAACTCAGGGTTAGGGTTGAAATGAACTACTCCAGGTCATGAGCTAAGGGCTCTAGATTCTATGAAAAATTTAGGGTTGTGGATGACATGAACGACACTGGGTCATGAGCTCAGGCCTTTAAAGACTATGAATAGCTCAAGCTTATGGTCGACATGAAACACTCTAGTCATGAGCTTAGGGATTTAAATGCTATGCATAGCTCAGGACTATGGTTGATATGATCGGCTCTAGATCCTGAACTCAAGGTTCTAAATGCTATGAGTAACTTTGGGATGTGGTTGACATGAATGACTATAGGTCATGAGCTCAAGGCTCTAGATGCACAACTCAGGCCTATGGTTGACATGAACAACTCCTGGTCGTGAACTCAAGGCTCTAAATGCTACGAATAACTTAGGGTTGTGGATGACATGAACAACTTTGGCTCAAGAGCTCAAGCCTCTAGATACTATGAACAGCTTAAGGTTGTTATTGACTTGAAAGGCTTGGAGTCGTGAGCTAATGGCTCTAGATGATATGAACAACTTAGGGTTGTCGTTGAAATGAATGACTCGGGGTCATGAGATTAGGGCTCTAGATCTATGATTAATTCAGGGATGTGGATATCATGAATGATTACTACTCAAAAAGTGCTATTTTATAGCTTTTAATTAACTCTTTTAAACACTTTTGACTAATAGTTATTACCTTTTAACTCAATTGGCATGTTAAGGACCCTTGCAATCGTTTCTAATCAAATTGTGTTAAGTTTTGGTGTTTTTGATAACTTTTTGATCACCAAAGCAATCTAAAATGAGGGAAAGCTTTATATAATCCATGGAAAAGAAAATGGAAGCTCATTTACAATAATAATCCAAGCTTTGGAGCTTTTTAGTCCTTTGCCAAAAGGAAATCATGAATGCAGGGAGGAGAAACAAAGAGAGAAATCTAACATGAAGAATTCAAGAGGACAGAAACTTTTGGACACATTTCAAGTACTTTCTTGAGTCCATTTCATTCATAATATATCTCATTTCAAGGCTCGGCAATTTAGGAGTCCAACACTTCAAACGGTGCGCGAATTGGAGTTGAAACGAAGAAGTTATGGCCGTTTGAAGAGAACCGCGCAAAGCTGAGCGGAAATTTCATAGTCGAGCCCCCATTTAGCAGCTGTGAAACCACCCCTTGGCACACGAGTGCCATTTCGCAGCTCCGTACCCCCATTTTGCAGCTGCAAAATGCGCTGCAAAAATGTTGCCGAAAATGCCTCTCCTCTGCGAAATCACCTCCAAGCTACAAAACAAATTGCAAATCATCTCCAAGTTGTGGAATCACCTCCAAGTTGAAAAATCAAAGTTCAAACTTGCAAAATGGACAATTCAACACGCGAAATCCACCTGTGCAATCTCAAATATTTTCTACCGACTAAGTTAGATTTTTTCTCAAGATATTTTGTGTAAATTTCTATTTTCTCCTTCTAATCAATCAAAGATATTATTGAGATATTTCTTAGAAACTATATTCTCTATATATATATCTTTGAACCAATGTAAAGAATCATGCATGAATCCATCATAT
This sequence comes from Vitis riparia, assembly GCF_004353265.1. Taxonomy (NCBI): domain Eukaryota; kingdom Viridiplantae; phylum Streptophyta; class Magnoliopsida; order Vitales; family Vitaceae; genus Vitis; species Vitis riparia. The sequence goes on along the minus strand of NW_023269749.1, from coordinate 53,743 downwards.
ATCAGAAATGTAATCTAACGAGAGGAAGAAATATATTTTACAAAGCACTTGCTCTGTTTTTCCTTCATATTTTTGTCTTCTCGTTATTTTTATTTCTAGCAAATCAAACTTTGAGGATGTTTCCTTAGAGGATGAGTGGCTAGGCTCTTTGTTTCTTGGAGTGAAGAAAGCCGGGTAAGTTTTCAAATGCAAAATTGGAAGTTTTGTTGTTTTAGTTTTTAATGAAGAGAAAGTGTGACCCGTTAATGGTTTTTATCTTTTTAGTTAACTTAAAAAACCTTAAAATCACTTGGGCCAACACTTGATAAGGCAAGTGGTCTCCGTCCATTGAGATACACTAGTTTATCTCTTGCAAGCCTTTGGGAGGTGGTTTAAAGATAGGATTTTCTAGAATAGCCAACATTTGGTAAGCTTTTGGACTCTAAGGAGACATCCATTAGTTATCTCTTGCGAGCTTGTGAAGGAAAATCCAAGGTTAAAGATCACCTTGAATGGAAAATGCTAGGTGAGAGGCATGAGCCATTGCAAGATGCATCAGTGAGAGGGATTTAGTGTTTGAACCCATTAATGGGAAGCATATGTACCACACTGGTTCGAGAAATAACTATATGTTAAATCCCCAATGTGAGGAAAAGATTCAAGTGACCGGAACTCCCTTTTTGTATAAGGAACCTAAGCCTAGTGATCTGAAACTCCAAGAAATGCTTTTCTTATTAAGTAATTTCCATTACTTTATTTTTAGTTTCACTTAAAAACCAACCTTTTCAAACATCTTTATGTTTTCTTTTAGAGCTAACCTTTAAATGAAAAAGCACCAATTCAGCTTTGAATTGATATCAATCATGAAGTGAAAACCCATCCCAGTGAACGACCCTAGAGCCACTATGCTATGCTAGTTGAGGCTATCTTAGTACATGGTGTAATAGGTTATAAATTTTGTTGATTACTCCCATCTGAGGACCGCAATCAAGGCACACCAGCTGGACACGAATCAAATGTCACCATTATCAGGGACCATTGAAAGGACATGAATCAGCTGAGACACCAATTGGGAACAAATCAATGAACTACTGTGGGTCATGAGCTTAGGCCTCTAGATACTATGAACAACTCAGTGTTGTGATTGACATGAACAACACTAGGACGTGAACTCAAGGCTCTAGATTCTATGAACAACTTTAGGTTGTGGATGACATGAATGACTCTAGCTCATGAGCTCAGGCCTCTAGATACTATGAACAGCTCAGGGCTATTATTTACTTGAAAGAATATGGGTTATAAGCTCAAGGCTCTAAATGCTTTGAATAGCTCAAAGTTATCATTAACATGAAGAATTTTGGGTCGTGAGCTCAAGAATCTTGATGGTATGAATAATTCAGGGTTCCAGGTGACATGAACGACTATGGGACATGACCTCAAGCCTCTAAATACTATGAAGAGGTTAGGGTTGTGGTTAACATGAACAAATCCCAGTCGTGAGCTCAGAGTCCTATCCTATGAATAGCTCTAGGCTGTGGTTGACATGAACGACTACAGGTGATGAGCTCAAGCCTCTAGATGCTATCGATAACTCAGAGTTATGGTTGACATGAATAACTCTAAGACATGAACTCAAGTCTTTAGATGGTATGAATAGCTCTGGGGTACGGTTGACATGAATGACTATGGGTCATGAGCTCAAGGCACTAGATGGTATGAACAATTGAAGGCTATAATTGACATAAAAAACTCTAGCCTATTATCTCAAGGGTCTAAATGTTGTGAACAACTCAAGGTAGTGGATGACATGAATGACTTTGGCTCATGAACTCAGGCCTTTAGATACTATGACCAACTTAGGGCTATTATTGACTTAAATGACTTTGGGGCATGAGCTCAAGGCTTTAGATGCTATGAATAGGTCAAGGCTACAGTTGACATGAATGACTCATGTTCGTGAGCTTAGGGTTCTAGATGATATGAGCAGCTTTGGGTTGTGGTTGACATGAATGACCATGGGTTATGAGCTCAGGGCTCTAGAGGCTATGACTAGCTCAGAGCTATGGTTGACATCAACAACTCCAGGTCATGAGCTTTGGGGTTTAGATACTATGAACAACTCAAGGTTGTGGATGACATGAATGACACTAGCTTAAGAGCTCAGGTCTCTATATACTATGAAATGCTCCAAGCCTTTATTGCCTTGAAAGACTATGAGTCATGATCTAATGGCTCTAGATGAAATGAACAATTCAGTGTTTTCGTTGAAATGAATGACTCAAGGTCGCAAGCTCAGGGCTTTAGCTCTTATGATTAATTCAAGGATGTGGATAACATGAACTACTCCAGGTCATGAGCTCGGGCCTATAGATATCCTAAACACCTCAGGGTTGTGGTTGACATGAACAACACCAAGTCATGAGCTTAAGGCTCTAGATTCTATGAACAACTCTGGGTTGTGGATGACATGAATGACTCTGGCTCATGAGCTAAGGTCTCTAGACACTATGAACAACTTAGTGCTATTGTTGACTTGAAAGACTCTGGGTCATGAGCTCAAGGCTCTAAATGCTTTGAATAACTCAAGGTTGTAGTTGACATGAACAACTCCAAGTCATGATCTCAAGGATCTTAATCCTATGAATAATTTAGGGTTACAGATGACATGAACGACTCTGGGTCATGAGCTCGGGCCTCTAGATACTATGAAGAGCTTAGGGTTGTGGTTGACATCAATGAATCTAGGTCATTAGCTCATAGTTCTAGATGTCATGAACGACTCTGAGCTATGGTTGACATGAACAACTATAGGTCGTGAGCTCAAGACTCTAAATGCTATGAACAACTTAGAGTTGTGGTTGATATGAATGACTTCGGGTCATGAGCTCAGGTCTCTAGATGGTATGAATAGCTCTGGAGTGTGGTTGACATGAATAACCACGGGTCGTGAGCTTAGGGCACTAGATGTTGTGAACAATTGAGGGCTTTGGTTAAAATGAACAACTCCAACTCGTGATCTCAAGGCTCTTGATGTTGTGAAAAACTCTGGATTATGGATGGAATAAATAACTATGACTCATGAGCTCAGACCTATTGTTGACTTAAATGACTTTAGGTCATGAGCTCAAGTCTCTAGATGCAATGAACAGGTCAGGGTTGTGGTTAACATGAATGACTCTAGCTTGTGAGTTGAGGGTTCTATATGCAATGAATAACTCTAGGTTGTGGTTAACATGAATGACTATGGGTCATGAGCTTAGGCTCTAGATGCTCTGAACAACTTAGAACTATGGTTGACATGAACAACTTTAGGTCGTGAGTTAAGGACTCTAAATTAGTATGAACAACTCAGGGCTATAGATGACGTGAATGACTTTGACTCATGAGCTAAGGCCTCTACATACTATGAGTAGCTCAAGTTTGATATTGACTTGAAGGACTCCGGGTCGTGAGCTCAAGGCTCTAGATGTTATGAGTAGCTCAAGGCTAGGGTTGACATAAATGACTATGGGTTGTGAGCTAAAGGCTCTAAATCCTATTAATAATTCAAGGCTGTGAATGACATGAAAAACTTTGGGTCATGAGCACAAGCATCTTGATGCTATGAACAACTTAAGGTTGTGGTTGAGATGAATGACTCTAGGTCATGACCTCAAGGATCTAGATGCTATTAACAACTCTGATTTTTGGATGACATGAACGGCTACAGCTCATGAGCTCAAGCCTCTAGATACTATGAACAACTCATGGTTGTTATTAACTTGAGAGACTCCAGGTCATGAGCTTAAGGCTCTAGATGTTAGGAACAACTTGGGGCTATGGTTGACATGAACGACTTTGAGTCGTGATATTAAGGCTCTAGATCCTAGGAATAATTCAGGCTTGTAGATGACTTGAACTACTCTAGTTTTTTATCTCATGCAGTTAGATACTAGGAAGAGCTTGGGGTTGTGGTTGATAAGAATGACTACATGTCATGAGGTTAGGGCTTTTGATGTTATAAACCACTAAGGGCTATGGTTGACATGAATGACTCTAGGTCGTGAGCTTAGGGCTCTAGATTCTATAAACCACTTTAGGTTGTGATTGACATGAGTGACTACAGGTCATGAGCTCAGGGCTTTAGATACTATGTATAGCTAAGGGTTGTGGTTCACATGAACGACTCTAAGTCATGAGCTTAGGGCTTTAAATGCTATGAATAACTTTGAGTTGTGCTTGACATGAACTGCTACGGGTCTTGAGCTTTAGGCTTGAGATACTATGCATAGCTCAAGGCTATAATTGACATGAAAGACTCCAAGTTGTGAGGATAGGTCTGTAAATGCTATGAATAACTCTTGGCTACGATAACGACTATGGGTTGTGAGCTCAAGGCTCTAGATGCTATGAAAAGCTCAGGGCTAAGATTGACATGAATAACTCGAGCTCATAATCTCAAGGCTTTAGATGTTGTGAACAACTCAGGGTTGTGGATGACATGAATGACTCAAGCTCTTGAGCTCTAGCCTCTAGATACTATGACCAGCTCTAGGTTGTTGTTGACTTGAAAGTCTTTGGGTCTTGAGGTTAAGGCTCTAGATGCTATGAACAACTTAGAGTTGGGGTTGAAATGAACAACTCGAGGTTGTAAGGTACAGACTCTAGATCCTATGAACAATTTAGGGTTGTGGATGACATGAATGAATTTAGGTCATGAGATAAGGCCATTAGATACTTTAAATAGCTCAAGGCTATTATTGACTTGAAAGACTACGGGTTGGGAGCTCTAGGCTCTACATCTATGAACAACTTAGGGTTATTATTAATCTGCATGACTCCAGGTCATGAGCTTAGGGCTTTAGATGCTATGAACAACTTAGGGCTATTAATGACATGAACAACTTCAGGTCATGAGCTCAAGGCTCTAGATGCAATGGATAGAGCTATGGTCAACATGAAAGACTTCAGGTCATAAGCTTAGTGCTTTTAAAAACAATGAATAACTTAGAGTTGTGGATGATATGAATGACTAAGTATCCTATAAGCTCACACCTCAAGATGCTATGAACCGCTAAAGGTTATGGATGATATGAACGATTCTTCATTATGAGCTCAAACCTTTATATACTATGAATAACTTAGGGCTATGGATGACATGAACAATTCCTAGTCATGAGCTCAAAGCTCAAAATATTAAGAATAGCTCAAGATTGTGGTTGACATAAATAACTCTGAGTCATGAGCTCAAGGCTTTTGATGTTATGAGCTGCTCAAAGTTGTGGTTGAGATGGGCCATTTTGGGTCATGAGCTTAGGGCTTTGGATGCTACAAACTGCTCAGGGAAGTGGATGACATGAGCTACTCCTAATCATAAGGTAAAGGTTATGGATGCTATGAACAACCTAGAGTTGTGAATGATATGAACGACTCATAATCCATGAGCTCGAGCCTATAGATGCTATGAATTGCTCAGGGCTTTGGTTAACATGAACGACTCTAGGTTGTAAGCTCAAGGCTTTAGATGCTATGAATAGCTTACAGTTATGGATGATATGAACGACTTTGGATTCTGTCAGCTTAGGCCTCTAAATACTATGAATCGCTTAGGTCTGTGGATGATATAAATGATTCTATATCATTAGCTCATGCCTCTAAGTGCTATGAATACCTTAGTGTTATGGATGACTTGAACAACTCTTGGTCATGAGCTCAGAGCTCTAGATAAAATCAATAACTCTTTGCTTGAGTTAAGATGAACAACTCTGAGTGATGATCTTAAGGCTCTAGATGCTATGAATAGCTCAAGGTTGTCGTTGACAACTTAGGGCTGTGAGCTTAGGGCTTTAGATGTTATGAATAGCTCAGGCTTATGGTTGACATGAATGACTCTAAGTTGTGATCTCAGGGCTCTAAATGTTATGAACAACTCAAGGTCGGGTGATGAGCTTTGGCCTCTATATACTATGAACAACTCAGGGATGTGGTTGACATGAAAGACTCTAGGACATGAGCTCAGGCCTTTAGATGCTATGAAGAACTTAGGGTTTTCGATGACATGAAAGACTCTAGGTCATGAGCTCAAAGGTCTAAATGTTATGCACAACTTAGGTTTGTTGATGTCATGAAAGACTCCAGGTGAGGAGCTCAGGGATTTAGATCTATGCACAACTCAGGGTTGTGGGTGACATGAACGACTATGGATCAGAAGCTTAGGGCTCTAGATACTATGGACAACTGAGTGTTGTGGTTGACATGACTGACTCCTGGTCATGAGCTTAAGGCTCTAGATGCTATGAATAGCTCAAGACTGTGGATGATAAGAGATACTTTAGGTTGGGAGCTCAAGGCTCTGGATGCTATAAACAACTCAGAATTATGGATGAAATGAAGGACTCGGGATCCCATGAGCTTAGGCCTCTAGATGCTATGAACCAGTCAAGGTTGTGGATTCTATGAAATATTCTGCATCATGAGCTTAAGCCTCTAAATGTTATGAACAAGTCAGAGCTATGGATGACATGAAAGACTTTGGGTTGTGAGCTCAAGGATCTAAAAGCAATGAATAACTCAAAGTTATGGATTATATGAATGACTCAGGATCCTGTGGATTCAGGCCTCTAGATGCTGTGAATTGCTTATGGTTGTGGATGACATTAACGACTCCAGGTCATGAGCTTAGCGCTCTAGATCCTATGAACACCTCAAGGCAGTGGTTTATATGAACGACTCTAGGTCGTAAGCTCAGGGCTCTAGATGCTATGAAAAACTTAGGGATGTGGATGACATGAACTACTTTGGGTCATGAGCTTCGAGGCCTGGATGCTATGAACATCTTAGGCTATGGATGACATGAGTTACTCTGGGTCGTGAGCTCAAGCCTTTAGATGTTATGAACAAATTAGAGTTATGAATGATATCAATGACTTAGGATCCCATAAGCGCAGGTCTCTATATGATATGAACTACTCAAGGCTTTTGTTGAGGTGAACAACTTCAAGTCATGAGCTTAGGGATCTAGATGTCATGAATATGTCAGATTTATGGATGATATGAATGACTTGGGATCCCATGAGCTTAGGCCTCTAGATGCTTTGAACCACTCAGGGCAATGGATGATATGAACGATTCTATGTCATTAGCTCAAGCCTCTAAATGTTATGAATGGATAAGAGTTGTGGATGAAATAAACGACTCCGGGTTCTAAGCTTAGGGTTCTAGATGCGATGAACGGTTTCAGGGCTGTGGTGGACATGAACAACTATGGGTTATAAGCTTTGGGCTCTAAATGATGGGAACAACTTAGGTTTGTGGATGACATTAATGACACTAGGTCATGAGCTCAGGGCTCCAGATACTATGAACAACACAAGGCTGTGGTTGACCTGAAAAACCCTGCGTCATCAGTTGAGGGCTTTAGATGTTATGAACAAGTAAGAGTCATGGATGATATGAACAAATTAGGATCCCATGAGCTTAGGCCCCTAGATACTATGAACCGCTCAAGGTTATGGATGATATGAATGATTCTACATCATGAACTCAAGCCTTTAGATGCTAGGAATAACTCAAGGTTATGGATGATATGGATGACTCTAGGTCATAAAATTAGGGCTATAAATATTATGAACAACTTAGAGGTGCAGATGAGATGAGCTACTCCGAGTCATGAGCTTAAGGCTCTAGATGCTATGAACAACTTAGGGCTACGGATGACATGAGCTACTCAGGGTCATGAGCTCAGGACTCTGGATTCTATGAACAATCTAGAGTTGTGAATGATATGAATGACTTTGAATCCTATAAGCAAAGTCCTCTAGAAGCTATGAACTACTCAAGTCTTTTGTTCACATAAATTACTCCACGTCATGAGCTTAGGGCTCCAGATGCTATGAACAGCTCAAAGTGTTGGATGAAATGAATAAGTTGTGATCTCATGTGCTTAAGCCTCTAAATTCTATGAACAACTCAGGGTTGTGGATGACATGAACGACTTTGGGTCGTGAGCTCAAGGCTCAAGATGCTATTAAAAGCTCAGGGTTGTAGTTGACATGAATGACTTGGGGTCATGAGCTCAAGGCTCTAAATTCTATGAATAGCTCTAGGCTGTTGATTACATGAGCTACTATAGGTCATGAGCCCATGGCTCTAAATGCTATGAACAACTTGAAGTTGTGGATGATATGAATGACTCGAGATTCCATGAGCTCAAGCCTCTAAATGCTATGAATCGCTAAGGGTTATGGATGATATGAGTGATGCTATGTAATGAGCTAATGCCTCTAGATTCTATGACCTTCTTAAGATCGTGGGTGACATTAACAAATCCGGGTCGTGTGCTTAAGGCTCTAGATGCTATTAACAACTCAGGCTTGTGGATGACATGAATGACTCAGTGATTCATGCCTAATTGGTGTCTCAGCTAGTTTGTGTCCAGCTGGTGCTCCTTGATGGCGAGAGTAATCAACAAAATTTTTAACCTATAACACCATGAACTAGGGTAGCAAATAAAAAGCTACTATAGCATAGTGGCTCTAGGATCGTTCCACTGGGAAGGGTACTCAAGTTGAAAATGATACCAATTCAAAGTGAATTGGTGCTGTTTCATTTCAACATTAGCTTAAGAAATAAAACACAAACTTTGGATGGAAAAAGGGTTAAGCTTAAGTTAACAACACGGCAAATGATGGGAATTACTTAAGAAGAAAAGCATTCCTTGGAGATTCAGGTTTACAGGGGAGGTTCCTCATGCAAAAGCATAGCTCTGGTCAGTTGGTTCATTTCCTCACATTAGAGAATTAACATAAAGTCAATTCTCTAACAGGTGCTGCACAAATGCATCCCTCAATTGGATTTCAGCTTTAATTCTCTCACTGATGCAACTTGCAATGGTTCAGCCTCTCACTTACCTTTACCATTCAAGGTGATCTTTAACCTTGGATTCCGTCAAAGCTCGCAAGAGATAACTAATGGATGTCTCCTTAGAGTCCAAAACTTACAAGTGTTGGCTATTCTAGAAAATCCTACCTTCAAGTCACTACCAGAGGCTCGCAAGGGGTAAACTAGTGCATCTCCATGGTTAGAGATCACTTGCCTTACCAAGTGTTGGCCCAGGTGACTCCAAGACGTTTTAAGTTAACTAAAAACATTAGAAACCATTCACGGGACACACTTTCTTTCATTCATAGTGAAACCACAAAGCTTCTGATTCTTGCACTTGGAACCTTTCCCGCAACCTTAACTCCAAGGAACTAAAAGGTTTAGTTACTCATTCTCTGGGGAAAGCTCCTCAGAGAGTGCATAACTTAGTAAATAGTAAAACACAATCAAAGTGAGAAGGTAAGCAGAGCTCAAGCTCTGGTATTTCTTCCTTTGAAACTTACAAAGGTTCATCACCCTCAGAACAGGCTCCTCGGGCTCTACTTTAACCAAAATTACATTAATAGCTATTACATGGATATTTAGCCAATTCCTAACTTAAAAGCTAAGGAATCCTATAATTGGTGACTTACAAGGAGAATTTGGGCATTTAGGCAACAAAAATCTAATGAAAAATATCTCAAGTGTCGGTTACAAATATCGGGAAGCACTAAGGACCATTCGCAGGTGAAAAGTGAGGTCTGCGAAATTTCCGGATAACAAAAAGGGCTGCGAAATCTTTGCAGCAAAAGGTGATTCCCACCTCGCGAAGTTGACTTCATCTTGTGGTGTTGGCTTCCATCGCGGCGTGAAGCTTCAGGGGAAATCCATAGCACTGTGCAAAAAGGCTGCGAAATCATTCCGCAACAAAAGGTGATTTCGCAGCACTTTCTGAAGCCTTCCTTCAGCTTGGAGCAGTTTCTTCCAAAGGCTGTAACTTCTTCATTTCAACTCCGAATTGCACACAGTTTGAAGCATTGATTGTTGACTTCCTAAGCTTTCAAATGACATATATATGCATAAATTGGACATCAGAAGTGCTCCAAAAGTGGCTGCAGTGACTGTCATCAAGAATGCTTCATGGCTGGATTCTCTTTGCTTCCTTGCATTCCAGACTTTGCTTATGGAAAAGTGCTTCAAAGCTTTGATTCTTCATTCTCTAAGCTTCCATTGCTTTGCCAAGATTCCATATAACTCTCCTCAATCTCATAATGCTTTGGTGATCAAATACTAACAAAAACACCAAAACTTACACAATTTGATTAGAATTGATTGAAGGGCCTTAACATGCTAATTGGGTTAAAAGGCACTAACTAATACTCAAAAGTGTTTAAAAGGATTAATTAAAGCTATCAAATAGCACTTTTTGAGTAGTAATCACTCCCCCCAACTGACATATTGCTAGTCCCTTAGCATGAAGGAGAGAAAAATAAAACAAAAGTACATAATTTACAACATCATGCTAATCACTTCCAAAAAATATTTAAGTGGCATGACTGACAAACTTCACATGGAACATTAAAGAAATAAACTCAAATTTCAAAGAGATATCAAAAACTTTGCTAATACCATTGATAAGGGAATGCATTATGCAAATTGAAGTTTTAAAATCATTTTCACTTCAAAGAACCAAACTTTAATCTTCCACAAAAATCTAAGTGTAAGATGATAGCTTCCAAATATAGCATGCTAAACTAATCCTCCCCCCAACCTATCTCTTTTAACACTTAGCAAACTGACCAAATTCAATAACAGAGAACACACTTTTTTTTTTTTTTTTTAAAGGACAAGGCTAAGGGGCATCTTTTCTGAATTGTCCATGTAAGGGGGTCCATCGATGACTCCCAACCAATTAAGGTTTAGGGCATCAAGCTTTAAGGATCTTTCAACCACTAACTCCTCGGATTTCACCCCGGACTTTTTCATATACCCTTTTGCCTACCATATGCTAACTCCACCTATCCACCCTTGTAACGAGCATTGAGGCCGGTGACTCCCAACCAATGAAGGCTTAGGGCACCAGGTTTAAAGTTTTCACCATATACCCTTCAGACCTTGCTCGGGTTTCAAGGCAAGCAAACATTTTGCTTTCTTTCTTTTTTTTTTTTTCAAAGTCATTGGCCTTTCATATGGTTCTCAATATCATTAAAATAGGTCAAAGTACCAAGTCCAAAATTTTCTAACGTCAAGGGGGAAATAGTTTTTCATTTATAAAAGGAATCTATTGCACAGTGTGTGGATAGCTTAAAGTGGAAGGACTAAACTTGATTTCAATAGAAGTTTCAACAATTGAACCACTTTAGCAAGCATAATCCAAACTCTAAGTTAGATGAAAAGCAACAGTTCAGCTTCTCCTATTTAATTGAAAATTTTTCCTCAAAATCCATGGAGATTATAGTAACAAGCAAAAACTACAACTATTTACTAGACAAGCTAAATATCAAAATAACTTAGCATACTTCCTTCAACTTAGCAACTTCCTTCCTCATTCTCTCCCCCAACCGAGCTGAGCATTGTCCTCAATGTGATATGGGTGATCGAAAATTAAGGAGGAAGTGGTACCTCCTGAGTGATATCAATTCGAATACTGATTGGAGAAACCACATGTTTCAAAAAGAATAAAAGTGTAGCAAAGAAATAAGAGTAAATTAATGCTAAGAGTTAACAAAAAACTAGACTTTGTATTACTTTGATCATTTGAGTACAGCTGGAAAAGAAGTAATACAAGTAACCAAGAATCCCATATATGCTATCAAAATGTAGGAGATTTCATATAAGACTAACCAAAACAAAATACATAAAAGTAATATATAAAGACATATATATGTATCAGATAGGAGGGTGTGCTGGTCTGAAGGCTTAGGAGATGGCTCTGCCTCTGGGTAGCTGACTCATGAGGGCGCGAGGCTCTGTAGTGGTAGGAGTGACTGCTCATCAGCTGCTGGGAGCCAAGATGCTGCTGAAGCTGCCTCAAATATAGTATGCTGAGCCTGAGTGGTCATCATCTGCTCTGGCGAGCTCTCAAGGCTGCCATCTCTGAGCAAGGCTGCTCTGAGAGGCTGTCAATGTCTCCAATGCCTGGCATAAATCCCTATACTCAGAAATAGGGATGGCCATCCTAGGCTCGGCTGATGTGGAAGGCTGTGCTGAAGCTGGGCAACTGGAGGAATGGAGAGGCTCTGGCTATGGAGGAGAGGCAGCAGGTATACCCTCAGGTATAAGCGTGGGATGCTCTCCTGCAGCTGGAGCCTGAGCTGGCTGTGGAAGCTCTGGCTGCTCCATCCTATAAGTGTCATGTTGCTCCATTTTTCAAAGTAAAACATCTCTACAATCCTCTTGCTCTGCTGAGGCTCTGCTGGGTATCCCAGATGCTCAAGAATTTGGCATAGCAGCCGTGGGAAGAGAAGAGGGATGGCATCAGCTCTTTGCAACTTTTCTTATGCACCTTCTCTTCAAAGTAGAGAAGGGCTGCCAGGATCAAGTGGTGGGGCCAAAAAAGTAGCCCTCTGACATTCTGAACAAGGTTCCAACATAATTCCCTTCTCTGGGTCCAATGCTGAGGGATAGATACTATGCCGCAACAGGGCATCAATAAGGAACATCTTGGGGAAGTTCCCCCTCAGCAGATATGGATTTGTGGAAGCTCCTCCAAACAGGATATGCACCATCTCTAGCTGAGATGGATTGGCCCAAGCTCGGAAATCATCAAAATGGCTGGGCTCATATGGAATATGCAAAGCCTCAGCTATATGCCGAGCTCCCAAGATGCCATGCCTACCATCAATAATGAAATGAATTAAGGTAGGATCCCTGACCTGTCGAGTAGTCATGGATTGATAGAAATCCATTGCTATTCTGGGGTAAAAGAAGTCTCGCAGGGTCAGAAGCTGCTCCATTCGATATCTGCACAACAATTGAATGATCCTTCAAGCTCCGGGCGCAACTGGAAAGCGGCTATGTCAAAGCATAGCTCCGAGTGGAATGGCCGGGCTCAGTAATCCAAATTGCCTTCAATCGGAGGCTGAGCGAGAATTGGACGCCTGATTATCGCTTCCGGAGCTGGTTCAGATGGAATTTGGGGCTCAGGAGGCGGCGACTGGCTTGCTTGAAGTTTCGCAGGCGGTGCCGGAGATGGCACCGGGATGGAATTGGAGACGGGGCAGGGGATGCAACAAGGGACGAAACAGGGGATTGCCCTGTCAAGTCAATGGGCTCCGAGCTTTCCACTCTAGCTCGCTTTTGGAGGGGACGCCCCCTAACCTGGTAAGGTAGCGCCTCGCCGGAGGCTCCTGCAATGTCGGCTTGGCCTAGCACTTCTTTGGCGAGGGCTTTGCCGGCGGCGGAACGGCTTCTGGCCGTGGCGGCTCAGAGGTTGAAGCTTGCACTGGTGCCTCGCGCGGCGTTCGCTTTCGGGTGGAAGGGGAGGAAGATTTCGCGCCCCTAGTTCGTGCCATTGCGAACTGACGAGGGTTAGGACGGTGGCGATGAATGGAGGGGACAATCGGGGGTGCTAGCGGCGTCGGTCTATGGAGAGGAGACGAACGGTCTGCTGCTGCGATTTTTCCCCTTTTCTGAAATGGATTCGCAGCCCAAATGACTGGTATTTATAACGGTTACAAGAATATGAATGGTCATTTGGGGTTTCGCAGAAGAAAACCGGCTTCACAGCACAATTGGGCGTTTCGGAAGCGAAAATCGCTTTCGCAGCTCATTTCGCAGCTGTGAAATTGGAGTTACTATGCTGCGGAATGGCGCTCATGTGCCAAAAATCGGTTTCGCAATTCCGGAACACCCTTTGCAAAAGAGAAATTGCTGAGAAATCGCTGCGGAATGGCGTTTTTTTACGCCTTAGTGGTTCGCAGAGCACTTCGCAGCTGCGAAATGGGGGTTCCTGTGCTGCGGAGTGGCACTCGTGTGCCAATCTTGGATTCGCAGCTGCGAAATCGTTCGCAGAGGGCTCAAAAGTGTTGCGAAGTGATTTCGCAACAAAAAACCATTTTAGTAGAGAAATCCTCTTTGGTTGCGAAATCTCGCAGAGCTCTTTTCCTCCCCTGTTTTTGCTCTGATTTCTTCCCGATTTTTTCCTTTACATTTTCTCCCATCTGAGATCATTCAAAAAGATGAAATTACATAAAAACACACAATTTAAGATCAAAAACTAAGATCAAAAGTAGAAATAAAACTTTAAAATTTACAAAATTTACAAAAATTTTGGACTTTGGTAAAACTAAGTCCAGCAAATCCTTCTTTGCTTAGGCTTTTTGAGGCTCAAGGAGGTTGATCTCCTCCTTGTCTGGTTTGAACGGCTCCATGAATGGCTTGAGACGATATCCATTAACTTTAAAAGTGCCCTTGCCATTGGAATTCAATAATTCCACTACTCCATGATTAAGTACTTGATGGATAATGAATGGACCAATCCACCTGGACTTGAGCTTTCCAGGAAAAATATGAAGTCTTGTGTCATAGAGTAAAACTCTTTGGCCTTTTTGAAGTTCCTTGTTAGAAATTAGTTGATCATGCCACTTCTTCATCCTTTTTTTGCAACTTTGGAGTTGATATAAGCATCATTTCTCAATTCCTCCATCTCATTAAGGTCTAAGCACCTTTTTGCCCCAGCTCTAATCAAATCCATATTCAGCTTTTTGATTGCCCACCAAGCTTTGTATTCAACTTCCACAGGGAGATGACAAGCTTTACCATAGACAAGACGATAGGGGGACATGCCAAGAATAGTCTTATAAGCTGTTCTATAGGCCCACAATGAGTCATGAAACTTAACAGACCAATCTTTCTTGCTTGTACTCACCACTTTCATCAGTATGTTCTTTATCTCCCTGTTTGCTAGCTCAACTTGCCCAGAAGTCTGTGGATGATAAGGTGTAGCTACCTTATGCTTCACTCCATACTTGGCTAACAAACTTTCAAAAGGCTTATTGCAAAAATGAGGACCTCCATCACTGATTATAGCTTTGGGCACCCCAAATCTTACAAAAATGTTCTCTTTCAGAAACTTGAGAACCACTCTATGATCATTTTGTTTACAGGGCACTGCCTCAACCCACTTAGAAACATAATCTACCCCCACCAAGATGTAAGAATTACCAAAAGACATAGGAAAAGGTCCCATGAAATCAATGCCCCATACATCAAATAGCTCAACTATTAGTATAGGGTTCATGGGCATTTGATTTCTTTTTGTCAGCTTGCCAAGCCTTTGGCATCTATCACAACTTCTACAGATGATGTGGGCATCTTTGAACAGAGATGGCCAAGTAAACCCTGATTGCAACACCTTCATAGCTGTTTTCTGAGAGGCAAAGTGACCTCCACATGCATTCTCATGACAATGGGTTAAAATTCCTTGTTGCTCTTCCTCAGGCACACACTTCCTTATAATCTGATCTGCACAATATTTAAAAAGGAAAGGCTCTTCCCAATAATAAGCATGAATTTTTGCAAAGAAGTGCTTCCTGTCCCGTGCATTCCACTCACTTGGAATTTCACCAGTAACTAAATAATTAGCAATATGAGCATACCAAGGAGTTTTGACTAGGAACATAAGTGATTCCTCAGGAAAATCATCATTAATAGGCAAGGCATGAGAATTATGTGATATAGCTAACCTTGAGAGGTGGTCAGCTACCACATTCTCCACTACTTTCTTATCTCTGATTTGAAGATCGAATTCTTGTAACAAAAGAATCCATCTTATCAACCTTGCTTTTGCATCTTGCTTTGTCAATAAATACTTCAAGGCTGAATGGTCAGTAAAAACAATAATGAAAGACCCTACCAAATAAGCACGAAATTTGTCCAAGGCAAATACCACAGCTAACAATTCTTTTTCTGTAGTTGTGTAATTCTTTTGGGCTTCATTCAATGTTTTGCTTGCATAGTAGATCACATAGGGCTTCCCATCTTCTCTTTGACCAAGCACAGCTCCTATAGCAAAGTCACTGGCATCGCACATTAGTTCAAAAGGTAGTTGCCAGTTAGGGGCCCTCACTATTGGAGTTGTTGTCAAAAATTTCTTCAATTGATCAAAGCTATCTTGACATCTTTCATCCCATAAAAACTTAGCATCCTTAGCTAACAGCTCACAAAGAGGTTTGGAAAGCTTTGAAAAGTCTTTTATGAACCTCCTATAAAAGCCAGCATGGCCAAGGAACTGCCTTACTCCTTTTACAGTTGTTGGGGATGGCAATTTGGAAATAAGCTCCACCTTTGCTTTATCAACTTCAATGCCCTTTTCAGAGATGATATGACCAAGGACAATTCCTTGACGTACCATAAAATGGCATTTTTCCCAATTAAGCACCAAGTCTTTTTCAATGCATCTGTGAAGAACTGCTTCCAAATTGACCAAACATTCCTCAAATGTACCTCCATATACGGTGATGTCATCCATGAAAACCTCCATAATTCGCTCCACCATATCAGTGAAGATACTCAACATACACCTTTGGAAAGTTGCAGGTGCATTACATAAACCAAAAGGCATTCTCCTATAAGCATAGGTTCCAAATGGACATGTAAAAGTGGTCTTTTCCTGATCTTCCACAGCAATCTCAATCTGAAAATACCCTGAATACCCGTCCAAAAAACAATAGAACGGATGGCCAGAGACTCTCTCCAAAACTTGATCAATGAATGGCAATGGAAAATGATCTTTCCTGGTTACTGCATTCAACTTTCTATAATCAATACACACCCTCCACCTTGAAGTGAGATGTGTAGTGATTTCTTCCCCTTCTTCATTCTGAACGACAGTGATCCCTGACTTCTTTGGTACCACTTGAGTAGGACTCACCCAAGAGCTGTCAGATATAGGGTAGATAATACCTGCTTGAAGTAGCTTCAGCACCTCAACTCGTACAACTTCTTGTAAATGAGGATTCAATCTTCTTTGAAATTGACGAATTGGCTTAGCTTCCTCCTCCATATATATATGATGTGTGCAAACTAAAGGACTAATACCTTTCAAATCAGATATTTGCCATCCTATTGCTTTCTTACACCTCTTGAGAACTTCCAGTAAACACTTCTCTTGATGATTGGTCAGAGATGAAGATATTACAACAGGACATTGATTATTTTCTTCAAGATATGTGTATTTCAGCTCTACAGGTAGAGGCTTCAAATTGAGTTTTGGAATCTCTTTTTCAGCATCTGCTCCCTCTTCTTTATTGAACAAAGGTAGAATTTCTTCTATCCTTCTCCAACTTTGTAAAGTAGCAAGCTCATTAGGAGGTTTAGACAAACCTTCCTCACAATCCACAAAACTTTCATTCAGCTTGTCTTGCACATTCTGATTGCAGTGCTCTTCTACCAGAGTGTCAATAATACACACTTCTCTGAACCCTCTTCTTCTTCCGGAATGATTTGCTTTTTAGACATATAAAAGATGTTGAGATCAAGTGTCATATTGCCAAAAGTGAGTTCCATGAGCCCATTCCTACAGTTGATGATTGCATTTGAGGTAGCTAGGAATGGCCTTCCCAGGATAATAGGAACTAAATTAGCTTCCTTAACAGTAGGATCCGTGTCAAGAACAATAAAATCCACTGGATAGTAGAAATTATCAACTTGAACCAAGACATCCTCAATTACTCCTCTGGGAATTCTTACTGATCTATCTGCTAGAGATAGAGTAATTGTTGTTGGCTTCAACTCACCAAGTCCCAATTGCTTATAGACAGTATATGGAAGCAAATTCACACTAGCTCCCAGGTCTAATAAAGCTTTCTCCGCTACCTTTCCTCCAATCATGACTGAAATGGTAGGACTTCCCGGATCTTTGTACTTCAAAGGAGACTTACACTGTAAGATTGCACTTACTTGCTCAGTCAAGAAGGCTTTCTTATTTACAGTCAACCCTCTTTTGATAGTACACAAGTCCTTTAGGAATTTTGCATATGTTGGAACTTGCTTAATCATATCCAACAGTGGGATATTGACTTTAACTTGTCTCAATACTTCAAGAATTTCAGCTGCATTTCTAATCCCCTTCTTCCCATGCAATGCTTGAGGAAAAGGTGGAGAAGTTGATTTCTTCGGCCTTTCTTCCTTCAGAAGTTCCTTATCTGGATTTGCATTCATTGTTGACTCAAAATCCTCTTTCTTTTGACTGATCTCTCCTTCTTTGTCTTTCATTTCCTCCTCCTTCATTGCCTCTTCTTCTTCAACAGGTGGCTTAGGTGGTGGCTGCTCAATTTTCTTACCACTCCTTAGAGTGATCAAGGCTTTGACATCTTTCATCTGTGATGATTCCCCCTCATGGCCTTCCACTTCCTGGACACCCTTGGGATTTTGGTGGGGTTGAGAAGGAAATCTTCCCTTTTCTTGCACTGTATTCAAATTTGTGAGCCTTGATATTGAGTACTGGAGATTATCAAATCTTTGAGTCATATCATTTTGCATTCCATCCATCCTTTTGTTCAGAATACTCTCTACTCTGTCAATTCTTTGATTAAGTTGAGCATTGATGGCTTTTTGTTCTCCAACAAAATCTCCCACTACCTTGCTGAGATTCAAAATGGCTTGTTCAAGACTTGAAGATGGCTGAGATGGTTGATCTGGCTGTTGGTACTGAGGTGCTCTAGGCTTCCATGAAAAATTTGGATGATTCCTCCAACTTGAGTTGTAAGTATTTCCATAGGGTGCATTGTTATTGGGCTTGAATTGTCCAACAACATTTGCTTGCTCTCCAAACATTTCCCTTTCAGCTGAAACTGTAGGGCACTCCTCTACCAAGTGTTCATAGGATTGACAATTAGGACAAAGCTTCACTTGCACTGGTGATTCAGCAACAGCTTGCACTTCATGCATTTTTTTCAGTTCCAGCTCCTCTAATCTTCTTGTCACAGCTGCAAACTTTGCTTTTGTATCATCCTCTTCCTTCAAAGTATACATCCCAGCTTTAGCATTGAAAGCATTTAGTTGAGACTTCATCTTTCCCACTTCTCCTTTGGTTGGCTCATCCCATCCCCTTGAAACTTCAGCTACATAATTCAAGAAATCCATAGCTTCCTCTGGATTTTTGCTCATGAAATCTCCTCACACATTGTCTCCAGAAGTTGCTTCATTGAGGATGACATCCCATCATAAAAATAGCTCACCAATAACCAAGTATCAAAACCATGGTGAGGACATGCATTTATAGCTTCCATATATCTTTCCCAACACTCATAGAATTTCTCATTCTCTTTAGCTGAGAAGTTTGAAATTTGCCTTTTCAAGCCATTTGTTCTATGAGTGGGGAAAATTTTCTTAAGGAATTCAGCTTGTAAATCAGTCCAAGTACGGATACTCCTTGGCCTTAAAGAATTAAGCCAAATTTTGGCTTTATCCTTTAAAGTAAAAGGAAATAACTTAAGCCTCATCAAATCAATTGAAGCTCCTCCCTCTTGGAATGTATTACAAACTTCTTCAAATTCCTTAATATGTGCATAGGGATTCTCACTTTCCATTCCATGGAAAGTTGGTAGAAGTGGAACAATATACGGTCTGATCACTAGCTGCTCTGTAGGAGGTATTATACATGATGGTGCACTCATACGAGGTGGACGCATACGGTCCCTCATTGATCTAAATTCATTGAGATTGTCTTGACGAACTTGGTGACTATGCTGATCTTCAGGAGTAGTTTCCATGATACTCAAGCTCAATTCCAATTCCTTAGTATGAGGTGAATCACTTCTAACAAGCCTTCCTCTACTGCATCATATCCACTTTGGCATACACAACTAGTATCTATCTGAAACTAAAATGAAAATACAGGACAACAAAAAGAAAACAGAGCTACCAAAACAATACAACACTAAGCTGAATTTAAAAGCTAGATTTAAATTATGAGTCAGTAAAATGAAAATAATGAGAATTAATAAAGCTAAAGAAACTTTACCACACTTGTGATGAAAATCACAAGTACACTGAAATAGTATCACTGATTCTTGACACCTTCCCCGGCAACGGCGCCATTTGATTCATGCCTAATTGGTGTCTCAGCTGGTTTGTGTCCAGCTGGTGCTCCTTGATGGCGAGAGTAATCAACAAAATTTTTAACCTATAACACCATGAACTAGGGTAGCAAATAAAAAGCTACTATAGCATAGTGGCTCTAGGATCGTTCCACTGGGAAGGGTACTCAAGTTGAAAATGATACCAATTCAAAGTGAATTGGTGCTGTTTCATTTCAAGATTAGCTTAAGAAATAAAACACAAACTTTGGTTGGAAAAAGGGTTAAGCTTAAGTTAACAACACAGCAAATGATGAGAATTACTTAAGAAGAAAAGCATTCCTTGGAGATTCAGGTTTACAGGGGAGGTTCCTCATGCAAAAGCATAGCTCCGGTCAGTTGGTTCATTTCCTCACATTAGAGAATTAACATAAAGTCAATTCTCTAACAGGTGTTGCACAAATGCATCCCTCAATTGGATTTCAGCTTTAATTCTCTCACTGATGCAACTTGCAATGGTTCAAGCCTCTCACTTAACCTTTACCATTCAAGGTGATCTTTAACCTTGGATTACCCGTCAAAAGCTCGCAAGAGATAACTAATAGATGTCTCCTTGGAGTCCAAAAGCTTATCAAGTGTTGGCTATTCTAGAAAATCCTACCTTCAAGTCACCTACCAGAGGCTCGCAAGGGGTAAACTAGTGCATCTCCATGGTTAGAGATCACTTGCCTTACCAAGTGTTGGCCCAGGTGACTCCAAGACGTTTTAAGTTAACTAAAAACATTAGAAACCATTCACGGGACACACTTACTCTTCATTCATAGCTGAAACCACAAAGCTTCTGATTCTTGCACTTGGAACCTTTCCCGGCAACCTTAACTCCAAGGAACTAAAAGGTTTAGTTACTCATTCTCTGGGGAAAGCTCCTCAGAGAGTGCATAACTTAGTAAAATAAATTAAAACACAATCAAAGAGAGAAGGTGAGGTAGAGCTCAAGCTCTGTGTATTTCTTGCTTTGAAACATACAAACAGTTCCTCACTCTAACACCCTCAGAACAGGCTCCTCCGGCTCTCCTTTAACCAAAATTACAATGATAGCTATTTCCTAGATATTTTTGCCAAATTCCTAACTTAAAAGCTAAGGAATCCTATCACTGGTGACTTACAAGGAGAATTTGGGCATTTAGGCAACAAAAATCTAATGAAAAATATCTCCAAGTGTCGGTTACAAATATCAGGAAGCACTAAGGACCACTTCGCAGGTGAAAAGTGAGGTCTGCGAAATTTCGCAGGTACACAAGAAGAGCTGCGAAATTTCTTTGCAGCAACAGGTTGATTCAACACCTTCGCGAAGTTGACTTCCATCTTGTGGTGCTTGGCTTCCATCACGGCATGAAGCTTCAGGGGAAATCCATAGCACTGTGCAAAAAGGCTGCAAAATCACTTCGCAACAAAATGGTGATTTCGCAGCACTTTTCTAAAGCCTTCCTTCAGCTTGGAGTAGTTATCTTTAAAAGGTTGTAACTTCATCATTTCAACTCCAAATTGCACACGGTTTGAAGCATTGGATTTTTGACTTCCTAAGCTTTCAAATGACATATTGTATGCATAAATTGGACATTAAAAAGTGCTCCAAAAGTGGCTGCAGTGACTGTCATCAAGAATGCTTCTTGGCTGGATTCTCTTTGCTTCCCCTTTGCATTCCAGACTTTGCTTATGGTAAAAGTGCTTCAAGGCTTTGATTCTTCATTCCTCTAAGCTTCCCATTGCTTGCCAAGGATTCCATATAACTCTCCTCAATCTCATAATGCTTTGGTAATCAAAATACTAACAAAAACACTAAAACTTACACAATTTGATTAGAATTGATTGGAAGGGGCCTTAACATGCTAATTGGGTTAAAAGGCACTAACTACTACTCAAAAGTGTTTAAAAGGATTAATTAAAAGCTATCAAATAGTACTTTTTGAGTAGTAATCACTCAGGGTCATGAGCTCAGGCCTTTAGATTTTATGAACAACTACGGGTTGTGGTTTACATGAAAGACTCCAATTTGTGAACTCAAGGCTCTAGATGTTGTGCACAACTTAAGTTTGTTGGTGAAATGAAAGACTCCAACTTGTGAGCTCAAGACTCTAGATGCTATGAACGACTTAGGGCTCTTATTGACATGAACGACTCTAAGTCATGAGCTAAGGCCACTTGATGCTATTAACAACTCAAGGCTATGGATACATGAGCAACTCTGGGTTATAAGCTCTGGTCTCTAGATTCTATGAACTCAAAGTTGTTGTTGACAAGAAAGACTTTGGGATGTGAGTGCAATGCTCTACTTGCAACGAACAGCTCAGGGTTGTGATTGACATGAACAACTATGGGTCGTGAGCTCAGCGCTTAAGATGCTATGAAAAATTCAAGGTTGTGAATGACATGAATAACTCCGAGTTGTGAGCTCTAGGCTTTACATGCTATTAACAACTCAAGGTTGTGGATGACATGAACGACTTTGGGTTATGATTGCGTGCCTAGCTGGTGTACCTTGAGTTTGGTCCTCAGATAGGAGTAATCAACAAAATTTATAACCTATATCACCATGCACTAGGATAGCCTTAGCTAATATAGCATAGTGGCTCTAGGATTGTTCACTAGGAAGGGTTTTCAACTTACAACTGATACCAATTCAAAGTTGAATTGGTGCTTTTTCATTTCAAGGTTAGCTTCAAAAGAAAACATAAACTTTGGTTGAAAAAGGATTTGTTTCAAGCTAACTAAAAAGAAAGTAATGGGAATTACTTATGAAGAAAAGCGTTCCTTGGAGTTTTAGGTTCACTGGGGTCAGGCTCCTCATGGAAAAATAGAGTTCCTATCACTTAAATCTTTTCCTCGCATTAGAGAATTAACATATAGTTAATTCTCTAACCGATGTTGTACAAATGTTTCCCTTTAATGGATTTCAGCACTAATTCTCTCTCACTGATGCATCTTGCAATGGCTTGTGCCTCTCACCTAGCCTTCACCATTCAAGGTGATCATTAACCTTGGACTTCCCTTCTCAAGCTCGCAAGAGATAACTAATGGATGTCTCCTTAGAGTCCAAAAGCTTACTAAGTGTTGGCAATTCTAGAAAATTCTACCTTCAAGTCACCTCCCAAAGGCTTGCAAGAGGTAAACTAGTGCATCTCAATGGACGGAGATCACTTGCCTTACCAAGTGTTAGCCCAGGTGAATTAAAGGCGTTTTAAGTTAACTAAAAACATAGAAATCATTAACGGGTCACACTTGCTCTTCATTAACAGCTGAAACAACAAAACTACCAATTCTTGCATTCGGGACCTTACTCGGTTACCTTAGCTCCAAGAGACAAAAAGCTTAGAGCTTGTTTTGCTAGTAAGAAAAAATACAATCAAAATGAGAAGGTAAGGTAGAGCAAAGCTATGTATTTTACTTCCTTCAAAACCATACAAAAAGTTGTCTCTGAGAACAAGCTCCCGAGATATCTCTGTGTTGAAAATTACAAACAATATATATGAGGTTATTCACCCTTTGTTCTTACTTAATAACTAAGGAATCCTATAATTGGTGGATTACAAGGAGAAAATGGAGATTTAGACATCAAATATCTGAAGCAAAAAATCAAAAAATGTTGGTCGCAAATATCTGGAAGTACTCAGGAGGATTTCGCAGGCGTGCAAGATGGCTGCAAAATTTCACAAGCTGAAGGTCACCATTTCGCAGCCGAAGGCTGATTTCACAGCCATCCTCTTGTGATTTCGCAGCCTGTGAAATTGGCCTTCAACTTGGTGTGATCGGGTTCCAATGGCTCTAACTTCTTCATTTCAACTCCAAATTATGTACCATATGAAGCGTTGGATTGCTGACTTACCGAGCTTTGAAACAACATATAGTATGCATCAAATGGGCTCCAGGAAGTGCTTCAAAAGTTTCCAATAGTTGTTGTCCTCTTGAATTCTTCATGTTAGATTTCTCTCTTTGCTTTCCCTCATTGCATTCATGATTTGATTTTGGCAAAGGATTATAAAGCTTCAAAGCTTAGGTTCTTCATGTTAATGAGCTTCCAATTGCTTTGCCATGGATTCCATAGAACTCTCCTCAATCTTGGATTGCTTTGGTGATCAAAATACTATCAAAAACACCAAAACTTACACAATTTGATTAGAAACGATTGCAAATGTACTTAATATGCTAATTGAGTTAAAAGGTAATAACTACTACTCAAAAGTGTTTAAAAGAGTTAATTACAAGGTACAAAATAACACTTTTTGAGTAGTAATCAGGTTATGAGCTTAGGCCTCTAGATTCTATTAACAACTAAGGGATGTGGTTGACATGAATGACTTTGATTTATGAGCTTAAGGCTCTAAATGATATATATAACTGAAGGTTGTCGATGAAATGAAAAACTCCGGGTCGTGAGCTTAGGGCTCTATATGTTATACTCAAGTCTAGGCTATCAATGACATGAAGGAGTCTAGGTCATGAGTTCAGGGCTCTTGATACTATAAACAACTCAAGGCTGTGGATGACATGAATGACTCTAGGTCGTGAGCTTAGGGCTCTAGATGTTATGAATATATCAGGACTGTAGATGACATGCACTACTCTCTTAGGGCTCTAGATGTTATGAATATATCAAGACTGTAGATGACATGCACTACTCTAAGTCATGATCCTAGGGCTTTGGATGCTATAAATAGCTCAGAGTTGTGGATTATATGAATGACTCAAGATCCCGCGAGCTTTGTCAACTAGATGCTATAAACCGCTTAGGCTGTGGATGATATGAATGATTATGTGTCATGAGCTCAAGCCTATGGATGCTATGAATTGATCAGGGCTATGAAAGACATAAACAACTTTCAGCCATGAGCTCAAGGTTTTAGACATTATGAACAACTCAGGGTTGTAATTGACATGAACGACTCCGCGTTGTGAGCTTAGGGATGTAGATGTTATTAACAACATAGAGTTGTTGATTCGTTCCCAATTGGTGTCTCAGCTGATTCATGTCCAGCTGGTGTCCCTTGATTTTGGTCCTCAGGGAGTAATTAACAAAATTTATAACCTATTACACCATGTACAAGGATAGCCTTAGCTAGCATAGCATAGTGGCTCTAGGGTCGTTCACTGGGATGGGTTTTCACTTCACAGTTGATATTAATTCAAAGATGAATTGGTGCCTTTTCATTTCAAGGTTGGCTTTAAAAGAAGACATAAAGATGCTTGAAAAAGGATTGGTTTTAAGCTAACCAAAAATAGTAACTGATTTTACTTACAAAGAAAAATGTTTCTTGGAGTTTAGATCACTAAGCTCAGGTTCCTTGTACAAAAAGGGAGTTTTGGTTACTTGTTTCTTTTCCTCGCATTAGAGAATTAACATATAGTTAATTCTCTAACCGGTGTGGTACAGATGGTTCCCTTTAATGGGTTCAAACACTAAATCTCTCTCACTAATGCAACTTGCAATGGCTTGTGCCTCTTACCTAGCATTTGCCATTCAAGGTGATCTTTAACCTTGGATTTCCCTTCACAAGCTCGCAAGAGATAACTAATGGATGTCTCCTTAGAGTCCAAAAGCTTACCAAGCATTGGCTATTCTAGAAAATCCTACCTTCAAACCACCTCCCAAAGGCTCGCGAGAGATAAACTAGTGCATCTGAATGGATGAAGATCACTTGCCTTACCAAGTGTTGGCCTAGGTGATTTAAAGGCGTTTTAAGTTAACTAAAAAGATAAAAACCATTAACGGGTTACACTTTCTCTTCATTAAAAACTTAAACAACAAAACTTCCAATTTATGCATGTGGAAACTTACCCGGCTTTCTTCACTCCAAGAGACGAAGAGCCTAGCCTCTCATCCTCTGAGGAAAAATCCTCAGAGTTTGATTGGCTAGAAAGAAAAAGAACGAGAAAACAAAAATATGAAGGAAAAACATAGCAAGTGCTCTATAAAAATATATTACTTCCTCTCGTCAGATTGCATGATATCTTTTTAATGATATATGATGATCGATCTCTCTCTGTAAAGGAAATTACAAACTATATATAAAGGGTTATTCACCCTTTGTTCTTACTTAAAGACTAAGGAATCCTATGATAGGTGGGTTACAAGGAGAGTTTGGGGATTTAGACATCAAATATCTAAAGCAAAATATCTCAAAATGTCAGTCGCACATATCGGGAAGCTTTAGGAGAACACCATGGCACTGTGCAAAATGGAGACTTGGTCGTCAGTATTATCAGAGTTTGCTTTTTGATTGTGGGTGGAAATGGATCCGACGAATCAAGAAATGAAAGTGTCTGACGAGCCAAGCTGTCCGGAGAATCTGAATTGTCGGCTGTGGATGCTCTCCGGGTAAGCGCTATCAGAGGATCCAGACATGTCTGACCGGACAGAATTCTGGGAGTGAGATATCCGCGCGTCGTAAGGGGGACCGTCTACGTGTACAAGGTGTAGGGACCCCTCCCCCTGATGAGACGGAGTGTGCATTGCTATCCGGAGCAACTCCATTCGGATTCCCCAAGAGGACACGTGGCGTGCTCCCCTATCCGGACTCCCTCAGGGAGAAGCACACGACACTCGTGAACATCACACCCTGGATGATAGCATATCCTATCCGGATGTGTTTTTCGGATCATTGACTAAAGTGAGCGAGCCTTGCTACGTCATTCCGATAGCCTACCACAGCCCACATTCTGCCGCTCTCCGATGGTGTGTCTGGACGCCCTGTCCTGACATCTTTGCCATGGATTCCAAAGAACTCTCCTCAATCTCGGATTGTTTTGGTGATAAACAAGCTATCAAAACACCAAAACATAACACAATTTGATTATAATTGATTGCAAGGGTCCTTAATATGTTAATTGGGTTGAAAGGTGATAACTATTACTCAAAAGTGTTTAAAAGAGTTAATTACAAGCTATCAAATAGCACTTTTTGAGTAGTAATCAGTTGTGGATGACATGATCGAATCTGGGTCATGAGCTTAGGCCTCTAGATTCTCTGAAAAGTTGAGGATTCTAGTTGACATGAAAGACTCTGAGTTGTGAGCTCAGGGCTTTAGATGTTATGCACAGCTTAAGGCTATTAGTTACATGAAAGACTCCCCGGTCATGAGTTGAGGGCTATAGATTCTATACATAGGTATCGACTTTCAATGAAATGAAAGACTCTAGATCGAGAGCTTAAAGCTCTAGATGCTATGAACAGATCAAGACTGTGGTTGACATAAATGACTCTGGGTTGTGAGCTTAAAGCTGCAAATACTATGAACAATTGAGAGTGGTGGATGATATGATCGAGTCAGGATCCCATGAGCTCAAGCCTCTAGATGCTATGAACTACTGTGGTTTATGGATGATTTGAATGATTCTACATCATGAGCTCAAGCCCCTAGATTCTATGAACTCTTCACTATTATGAATTATATGAACAACTAAGGGTCGTGTGCTTAGAGCTTTAGATGCTATTGATAACTCAGGGTTGTAGATAACATGAATGACTTCAGGTCATGAGCTCGAGCCTCTAAATTTTATGAACAACTCAGAGCTGTGGTTGACATGAATGACTTTGAGTCGTAAGCACAGGACTCTAGATGCTATGCACAACTTAAGGTTATTAATGACATGAAATATTGTGTATCATGAGCTTAGAGCTCTAGATGTTATGAATAACTCAAGGTTGTGCATGACATGAACAACTCTGGGTTGCGAGCTCAGGGCTCTAGATACTATGAACAAATCAGGATTATGGTTGATGTGAATGATTTCGAGTCATGAGCTCAGGGCTCTAAATGCTATGAACAGTTCAAGACTCTAAATTCTATGAATAGCTCTAGGCTATTGATTACATGAGCTACTATAGGTCTTGAGCTCAAGCCTCTAAAAGGTATGAACAACTAAGGGTTATAAATGATATGAATGACTTGGGATCCTGTGAGCTTAGGCTTATAGATGCTATGAATCACTCTAGGCTATGGATGATTTGAATGATTTGGTTCATGAGCTCAAGCTAGTAGCTGCTATGAACAACTTAGGACTATGGATGACATGAGCTACTTTGGGTCGTGAGCTTAGGGCTTTGGATGCTATGAACAACTCAGAGTTGTGGAAGATATGAATGGCTTAGGATCCCATGAGCTCAATCCTCTAGATGCTATGAATCACTTAGGGTTATGGATGATATGAACGATTCTACTTTCTAAGCTCAAGCCACTAGATGCTATGAACAACTCAAGGTTGTGGAAGACATGAATGACTCAAAGTTGTGAGCTCAGGGCTCTAGATGCTATGAAAAGCTCAAGGCTATAGTTGACATGAACATCTTTGGGTCATGAGCTCAAGGCACTAGATGCTCTTAACAACTCAAGGCTATGGATGACATGACCAACTCGGGTTATAAGCTCAGAGCTTTATATATTATGAATAGCTTAAGGTAGTGGTTGACATGAAAGACTCTAGGTCCTGAGCTTAGGGCTCTAAAAGGTATGAACAACTCAGGGTTGCGAATGATATGAATGACTTGGGATCCCATGAGCTTAGGCTTGCAGATGCTATGAATTGCTCTCGGTTGTGGATGATTTGAATGATTATGTGTCATGAGCTCAAGCTAGTAGATGCTATGAACTGCTCAGGGCTGTGGAAGATATGAATGACTCTGGGTCATGACCTTAAGGCTTTAGACGCTGTGAACAACTCAGGGTGGTAATTAACATGGATGACTTCAGGTAGTGAGCTGAAGGCTCTAAATGCTACTAACAAGTTAGGGTTGTGGATGGCATGAATGAATTTGGGTCATGGACTTAGGCCTTTAGATTCAATGAACAACCCAAGCCTGTGATTGACATCAAAGACTCTTAGTTATGAGCTTAAGGCTCTAGAAGTTATGCATAACTTAAGGTTATCGATGACAAGAAAGACTTCAGGTCGTGAGCTAAGGGCTCTAGATGTTATACACAAGTTAAAGTTATTAATGACATGAAAGACTCTAGGTCAAGAGCTAAGGGCTTTAGATACTATGAACAACTCAAGGCTATGGTTGAAATGAATGAATCTGGATCGTGAGCTTAAGGCTCTAGATACTATGAACAACTTTGGGCTATGGATTATATGAGCTACTCTAGGTCATGAGACCAAAGCTCTAGATGATATAAAGAGCTCAAAGTTGTGGATGATATGAATGACTCAGGATCACATGAGCTCAAGCCTCTAGACGCTATGAACTACTCAGGGTTGTGGATGATATGAATTATTCTGCATCATGAGCTGAAGCCTCTAGATGATATGAACTGTTAAGGGTCGTGGATAACATGAATGAATTTAGGTTGTGAGCTCAAGGCTATAGATCCTATTAACAACTTAGGGTTATGAATAAGATGAATGACTCTAGTTCATTAGCTCAAGCCTTTAGATTCTACAAACAACACAAGGTTGTGGTTGACAAGAAAGACTCCATGGCATGACCTCAAGGCTCTAAATTCTATGCACAACTTAAGGTTGTCGATGACATGAAAGACTCTAGGTCGTGAGTTCAAGGCTCTAGATGTTATGAACATCTTAGGGTTATGGTTGACATGAATGACTCCACGTCATGAGCTCAAGGCTCAAGATGCTATGAACATCTCAAGATTGTGGTTGACATGAATGACTTTGGGTCATGAGCTCAGGGCTCTAGATATTATGAACAACTTAGGGTTGTAATTATCATGAATGACTCTGGGTCATGAGCTCAGACCTCTAGATTTTATGAATAGTTCAAGGTTGTGGTTGACATGAAAGACTCCAAGTTGTGAGTTCAAGGCTCTAGATGCTATGTACAACTTAACTTTGTCGATGACATGAAAGACTCCAAGTCGTGAGCTTAGGGCTCTACATGTTATATACAGGTCTGGGTTGTTGATAACATGAAAGAGTCTAGGTTATTAGGTTAGGCCTCTTGATACTATAAACAACTTAGGGTTATGGATGACATGAACCACTCTGGGTCGGGAGCTTAAGGCTCTAGATGCTATGAACAGCTTAGAGATGTGGTTAACATGCTCTACTCTAGGTCATGATCTTAGGACTCTGGATGTTATGAACAACTCAGAGTTGTTAATTATATTTATGACTCAGGATCGCATGACCTTAGACTTCTTAATGTTATAAACCGCTTAAGGTCATGGATGATATAAACGATTCTGCGTCATGAGCTTAAGCCTCGAGATGCTATGAACTTCTCAGGGTTGTGGAAGATATAAATGACTCTAGGTTTTGATCTTAAGGCTCTAGATGCTATTAACAGCTTAAGGCTATGGTTGACATGAATGACTACAGGTCGTGAGCTCAAGGTGGTAGATGCTATGAAAAAATCAGGGTTGTGGATGACATGAACGACTTCGAGTTATAAGTTCAGGGCTCTAAATACTATGAACAACTCAGTGTGGTGGTTGACATGAAAGACTCTAGGTTCTGAGCTTAGAGCTTTAGAAGCTATGAAGAACTTATAGTTGTGGATGATATTGATGACTTGGGATCTCGTGAGCTTAGGTCTGTAGATGTTATGAACCGCTCTAGGCTGTGGATGATATGAACGATTCTGTGTCATGAGCTCAAGCCTCTAGATTCTATGAACTGCTCTGGGCAATGGAAGACATGAACGACTCTGGGTCATGATATCAGGGCTCTAGATGCTACTAACAATTTAGGGTTGTGGATGACATGAATGATTCTAGGTCATGAGATTAGGCCTCTAGATTTTATGTAAAGCTCAAGGTTGTGGTTGACATTAAAGAGTCCTAGTTATGATATTAGAGCTTTAGATGTTATGCATAATCTAAGTCTATCAATGAGATGAAAGACTCTGAGTCATGAGTTGAAGGCTTTAGATGCTATACATAGGTCAAGGCTATCAATGACATGAAAGACTCTGTGTCGAGAGCTCAAGGCTCTAGATGTTATCAACAACTCAGGGTTTTGGTTGCCATGAACGACTTTGGGTCATGAGCTTAAGGCTCTAGATGCTATGAACAACTTCGGCTATGGATGACATGAGCTACTCTTGTTCGAAGGCCTAGGGCTTTAGAATCTATGAAGAGCTCAGAGTTGTGGATGATATGAATGACCCAGGATCCTATAAGCTTAAGACTCTAGATCTTATGAATTTCCTAGAGTTGTGGAAGATCTGAATGATTCTCCCTCATGAGCTCAAGCCTCTAGATGCTATGATATGCTTAGGCTATGGGTGATGTGAACGACTTCGGGTCATGAGCTCAAGGTTGTAGATGCTATCAACAACTCAAGGTTATGAATAACATGAATGACTCTAGTTCATGAGATCAGGCTTCTAGATTCTATTAATAGCTTTGGATTATGGTTGATAAGAAAGAATCCAAGTTGTGAGCTTAGGGCTCTAGATGCTATGCACAGCTTAAGGTTGTCGATGACAAGAAAGACTCTAAGTCGTGAGTTCAAGGTTTTACATGCTATGAACATCTTAAGGCTATGGTTGATATGAACAACTTCAGGTCATGAGCTTAGGGCTCCTGATGTTATGAACAACTAAGGGTTGTGTTTAACATGAATGACTTTGTGTCTTGAGCTCAAGGCTTTAAATGCTATGAACTACTTAGGGTTGTAGTTAACATAAACGACTATAGGTCATGAGCTCAAGGCTCTAGATGCTATGAACAACGTAGGTTTGTGTTTGACATGAAGACTCTGGATCATGAGCTTAGGGCTCTAGATGCTCTTAACAACCTAATGTTATGGATGACATAAATGACAACGGTCATGAGTTGAGGCTTCCAATTTCTATGAACAAATCAGAGTAGTGGTTAACATGAAAGAGTTTAGGTATGAGCTAAGAGTTACAGATGCCATACATAGGTCTTGACTATTGATCACATGAAAGACTCTAGGTTGTGAGTTGAGGGCTCTATATGCTATGAACAACTCAAGGTTGTGAATGATATGATCGACTATGGGTCGTGAGCTCCAGATTATATATACTATAAACAACTCAGTGTTATAGTTGACATGAATGACTTCGAGTCATGAACTCAAGACTCTATATGCTTTGAATAGCTCAAAACTATGAATTTCTCAAGGTTGTGGATGACGTGAACAACTCTGGGTCGTGATCACAGGGCTCTAGATGTTATAAACTGCTCATGGTGCTAGTTGACATGAGCGACTCTAGGTTGTGAGCTCAAGGCTCTAGATGCAACGTATACTTGTGGGTTATGGTTGACATGAATGACTTTGGGTTGTGAGCTCATGGCTTTAAATGCCATGAACAACTTAGGACTATGGATGACATAAAAGACTTTGGGTCTTGAACTCAATCCTCTAGATACTATGAACAACTTAGGGTTTTGGGTAACATGAACGATTCTAGGTCTAGGTTTTATGAATTGCCTAAGGTTGTTGAAGACATGAACTACTTTGGGTCGTGAGCTCAGGGCTCTAGATGCTGTGAATAACTTGGGGTTATGGTGGGCAAGAACCACTTCGAGTCATGATCTTAGGCCTCTAAATACTATGAACAACTCAGGGTTATAGGTGATATGATTGACTCTAGGTCATGAGATTAGGGTTCCAGATGCTTTTTACAACTCAGGGTTGTGGATGACATGGATGACTCCAGGTCATGGCCTTAAGATTCTATGAACAACTCAGGGTTGTGGTTAACATGCAAGGCTCCGGGTCTTGAGCTCAAGGTTCTAGAAGTTATGAACAACTCAAAGTTATGATTGATATGAACTTGGGATCTCATGCACTCAATCCTCTAGATTTTTTGAACTAATCAAGGTTGGGAAAAAAACGAATGATTTTGTATCATGAGCTCAAGCCTTTAGATGCTATGAACTGCTCGATGTTGTGAATGACATGAATGACTCCAAGTTGTGAGCTTATGGCTCGAGATGCTATCAACAACTCAAGCTTGTGGTTGACCTGAACAACTTTTGGTCATGAGATTAGGGGTCTAGATGCTATGAACAACTTATTGTTATGGATGATATGAATGACTCGGTCTCCTGTAATATGAGGCATTTAGATGCTATGAACCGCTCAAGGTTATGGATGTTAATAATGATTCTACATCATGCGCTCAAGCATGTATATGCTATGAACAACTCAAGGCTGTGTATGCTATGAACAACCCTAGGTCGTGAGCTCAAGGCTTTAGATGCTATGAACTACTCATGGTTATGGTTGACAAGAAGAAGGTCATAAGCTTAGAGCTCTAGGTTTTATGAATAACTAAGGATTGTGGATGACACAAGCTACTTTGGGTCATGAGCTTACAACTTTGGATGATATGAACGAATCAGGATTTCGTGAGCTTAGTCCTCTAGATTCTATGAACAACTCAGGATTGAGAATGATATGAACGATTCTTGGTCGTGAACCTGTGAAACTAAATAATATGAATGAATAGCTTAAGGCTATGGATGACATGAATGACCTCAAGTAGTGAGCTCAAGGCTTTAGATTCTATGAACAATTTTGGGCTATGATTGACAATAACTACTCCGGGTCATGAGCTCAACACTCTAAATGCTATGAATGGCTCAAGGCTATTGATGACATCAATGACTTCGAGTCGTGAGCTCAAGGCTCTAGATACTATGAACATCTTAGGGTCATGGTTGACATTAATGACCCTAGGTCATGAGCTCACAAATTTAAATGTTATGAACAACCCAAGGTTGTGAATGGTATAAACTCCTTTGGGTCATGAGCTGAGGGTTATGGATGCTATGAACAACTAAGCATTATGGATAATATGAACAAATCAGAATCCTGTGAAGTCAAGCTTATAGATGCTAAGTACAGCTCAAAGTTGTGGATGATATGAATTTATTGGCTTCATGAGCTCAGGGTTGTGGATGACATGAACGACTCTGAGTCGTGAGCTCAGAGATCTACATATTATGAAGAATGAGGGCCTGTGGTTAAAATGAAAAACTCCAGGTCGTGAGCTCAAGGCTTTAGATGCTTTCAAAAACTTATGTATGTTAATGACATGAACTACTCTGGGTCATGAGCTCAGCTCTCTAGATGCTATGAACAGGTACATGTTATGGATGACACACACAATTTTGGGTCATGAGCTCAAAGATCTAAATACTATGAACAACTCAAGGCTCTAGACACAATGAACAACTCAGGGTTATGGATGAATAAATGAATTCAAGTTGTGAGCTTAGGACCTTAGATATTATAAACACCTCATTATTATGGATGATATGAACGACTCGGGATCCCGTGACCTTAGGCCTCCAGATGCTATGAAAAACATAGGGCTGAGGATGATATGAATGATTCTTAGTTGTGAGCCTATGACTTTAAATGCTATGAAAAGTTAAGAGTGGTGGATGATGTGGAGGACTCTTGGTCATGAGCTCAGGGCTCTATATGTCATGAACAACTTAGGATTGTGGTTGATAAGAACGAGTTCTAGT
The DNA here is from genome assembly GCF_004353265.1 of Vitis riparia. Classification (NCBI taxonomy): domain Eukaryota; kingdom Viridiplantae; phylum Streptophyta; class Magnoliopsida; order Vitales; family Vitaceae; genus Vitis; species Vitis riparia. The sequence continues at coordinate 19,440 of NW_023269749.1, read as the reverse complement.
CATGAGTTCAAGGCTCTAGATGCTATGAAGAACTCAAGGTCGTGGGTGACATGAGCTACTCCGGGTCGTGAGCTTACGACTCTAGATGCTATGAAGAACTCAGGGTATTGGAAGATATAATTGAATCAAGATCCTGTGAGCTCAAGCCTCTATATACTATGAACAACTCAATGCTCTAGATGATATGAAGGATTCTTGGTCATGAGCCATGGCTCTAAATTCTATGAATAGCATAAGACTATGGATGACATGAACAACTCCGAGTAGTAAGCTCAGGGCTTCAGATGGTACAAATAACTCAGGGTTGTGGTTGACATGAACAACTCTAGGTCATGAGCTCAGCATTCTAGATGCTATGAATTGGTAAAGGGTGTGGATGACATGAACAACTCTAGGTTGTAAGCTTAGGGCTCTAGATACTATGAACAACTTAGGGTTGTGGTTGACATGGATGACTTCAAGTCGTGAGATCACGACTTTATATGCTATGAACATCTCAAGGCTGTGGATTATATGAGCTACTATGGGTTGTGAACTCAAGGCTCTAGATGCTATAAACTACTCAGGGTTGTGGATGACATGAAGAACTCCAGGTCGTGAGCTCACCACTCTAAATGTTATGAATAGCTAAAGGCTGTGGATGATATGAGCTACTCCGAGTCATGAACTCAAGGCTTTAGATGTTATGAACTGCTCAAGGTTATGGATGACAAGAACAACTTTAGGTCATGATCTTAGGGCTCAAAATGCTATGAATAACATAAGGTTGTGGATGATATGCACGAGTCTAAGTCGTGAGCTCAAGGATCTAGATTCTATAAATAGCACAAGGCTATGGATAAAATGAATGGCTCCAGGTCATGAGCTCAGAGCTCTAAATGTTATGAATAACTTAAAGTTGTGGATGATATGAATGGATCTTGTGAGCTCAGGCCTCTAGAAGCTATGAACAACTCAGGCTGAAGGTGATATGAATGATTCTTGGTCATGAGCCCATGGTTCTAAATGTTATAAACCACTTAGCATTGCAGATGAGATGAACTACTTTACATCATGAGCACTAGTCTTAAAATGCTACAAACAACTAAGGGTTGTGGATGATATGCATGATTCTATGTCGTGAGCTTAAAGCTCTAGATGTCTTGAATAACTTAGGGTTGTGGATGATATGAATTATTCTGGGTTGTGAACTCAAGGATTTAGATGCTATGAGTAGCTCGTGGTTGTGGATGATATAAACGATTTCAGGTGGTGAGCTGAAACCTCTAGATGCTATAAATAACTCAGGGTATTGGATGAAATGAACCTTCTACATCATGTGCTCAAGCCTCTAGATTCTATGAATAGCTCAGGGCTGTGGATAACATGAATGACTTTGGGTTGTGAGTAAAGGATTCTAGATACTTTGAAGAGCTTAGGTCTATGGTTGACATGAATAACTATGGGTCATGAGCTCAGGGCTTTAAATGCTATGAATAGTTCACGCCATTGGATGACATGAGCTACTCTAGGTCGTTAGCTCATGGATTTAGATGTTATGAATAGGTCAGGATTATGGATGATATGAACAAATTAGGATCCTATGAGTTCATGTCTAGAAATCATACAAAGAGCTCAAGGCTATGAATCATATGAACGATTCTTGGTCCTGAGCCTAAAGCTCAAAATGTTATGAATAACTCAGGGATGTAGCTTGCATGAATGACTCAATGTCATGAGCTCAGGGCTCTAGATGCTATGTACAACTTAGGGTTATGGTTAACATTAAGGACTACGAGTCATGGGCTTAGGGCTCTAAATGTTATGAACAACTGGGGGTTGTGGATGATATGAATGACTTTAGGTCAAGAGCATAGGGCTCTAAATACTATGAATAGCTTAGGGTTGTTGATTCGTCCCCAATTGGTGTACCTTTGATTTAGTCCTCAGACAGGAGTTATCAACAAAATTTATAAACCTAATTCACCATATACTAGGGTAGCATAGCTAGCATAGCATGGTGGTTCTAGGATCGTCCACAAAGATGGGTTTTCATTTCACATATGATATTAGTTTAAAGAATTGGATTGGTGCTTTTTCTTTTATAAGTTAACTTTAAAAGAAAGCATAATGATGGTTGAAAAAGGTTTGGTTTTAAGCTAACCAAAAATAGTAACTGAGATTAATTACAAAGAAAAGGTTTCTTGGAGTTTCAGGTCACTAGGCTCAGGTTCCTTATATAAAAGGGGAGATTCCAGATCTTTTCCTCACATTGGGGATTTAACCTATAATTATTTCCTGAACCGGTGTGGTACAATTACTTTCCCTTAATGGTTTCAAACACTAAATCCCTCTCACCGATTCATCTTACAATGGCTCATACCTCTCACCTAGTATTAGCCATTTAAGGTGATCCTTAACCTTGGATTACCCTTCAAAAGCTCGCAGGAGATAACTAATGGATGTCTCTAGGGAGTCTAAAAGCTTACCAAGTGTTGGTTATTCTAGGCAATCCTACCTTTAAGCCACCTCCTAGAGGCTCGCAAGAGATAACTAATGGATCTCTATGGATTGAGTTCGAAAAGCTTACCAAGTGTTGGCCCAAGTGATTTTAAGGGATTTTAAGTTAGCTAAAATTATAAAAACCATTAACAGGTCACAACCTTCTCTTCATTAAAAACTGAAACAAGGAAAACTCCCACTTTTGTATCCGGATCCCTTACCTAGTTTCCTTCAGTCCAAGAAACAAAAAGCCAAGCCACTCATCCTTTGAAAAACATCATCAGAGATTGTTTAACTAGAAAGACAATACAATCAAAGTGAGTAGGTAAGGCAGAACAAAGCTCTGTATATTTCTTACTCAAAAGAATGTACAAGTCTTCTCTAGAATTTCTTCTGCGAGATTACAAGTGATCCCAAGATTTTATTCTGAGATTCCGAGATATTACAAAAAAAGATATCTTAAAACATATATAGAGAGATATTTTTAACCCCTCAATTAGATATCCTAAATATCTAAAAAGATCTTTATCTGATTATAAGGAGAGAATAGATAATTACATAAAATATCTTGAGATAAAAATCTAATGGAGTCGGTGCAAAATATCTGAAGATTATAGGAAGATTTCGCAAGGTTGCGAAATTCTTCGGTTTCACATGGCTTGCGAAATTCCTTCTGGCTTGCGAAAATTTCACAAGGGGTTGCGAAATCCTTGAATGATAGATTCCTTCTCTGATTCTCTTCCTTGCATACTTGATTGATTTGGCAAAGGCTTCGAAGCTCTCTAAAACTTGGATTCTTCATGTAATTTAGCTTCAATCTTGCTTTGCCATGGACTATACCAAGTTCTCCCTCATTCTTGGCTTGTTTTAACTATCAAAAAGCTACCAAAAGCACCAAAACTTGCCAAAAATTGATTAGTAACACTTGCAAGGGTCCTTAATGTGCCAATTGAGTTAAAAGGTAATAAATACTACTCAAAAGTGTTTAAAAGAGTTTATAACAAGATATAAAAGAGCACTTTTTGAGTAGTAATCACACCCCCCAACCGACATATTGTTAATCCCTTAGTAATGAAGGAGAGATAAAAGAAAAATAGACAGTAAAGTAATTTACAAAATCATGCTGATCACTCCAAAAAATTATAAGTGGCATGATGTAAAGCATACTCTCATATGAAACATTAAATAAGTAAAACCCAACCTTCAACAAGAGTATATCAAATATCTTACTTGATCATAATTCGTAAAGAGTAGGTATTATGCAAATTTGAGTTTTAAAGGGATTTCCATTCTCATAGGCTCAATCATTACTCTTCCACAAAAATATAATTGTTAAGCTTATTAGTTACCGAATATAGTATGTTGAACTATTCTCTCCCCCAACCTAGTTCTTTCTCAGACTTTAGCAAACTGACCACTTCCAATAGGTTAAAAACGCACCTCTTTTATTTCACAATTTTTTTCATTGTAGGAGTGCAATGCTAAAGGTATTGTTTTCTAAAGTGTCCATGTAACAGGTATCCATCGATGACTCCCAACCGATCAAGGTTTAGGGCATCAAGCTTTAAGGATCTTTCGACCACTAACTCCTTGGATTTTACCCTAGACTTTTGAAATTGAATTTTAATACCCAAGCACCTACAATGTGTTAAACTCAACCTATTCACCCTTGTAATGAGCATTAAGGTCAGTGGCTCCCAACCAATAAAGGCTTAAGGCACTGGGTTTCAAAGACTTTTGCCATATACCCCTTGGACCTTGCTCGGGTTTTAAAGCAAGCGAAACACTTTGTTCTTTTTCTCTTTTTTTCAAAGGCTCATTGGCCTTTTATTAGGTGTCCCAACACTATTAAAACGAGGTCGAAGGTACCAAGTCTAAATTTTCCTAAGTTCAGGGGGGTGAGATAGTTTTTTATCTTATAATCGAAACCTAATGTGCACAATGTGTGGAAATATTAAAGTGGAAGAAATAAGGTTGAATTCAATAGGAGTTTCAATAATTCATCAACCTCAATAAGCATAATACAACTCTAATATTCAAGTAAAAAGGTAAGAATTCAATTTCTCTCATTTCATTTTGAGAATTTTTCCTTAATAATCATGGAGAGTAGAGTAAAAACTTTTAAAATTAAGCAAAAATTTTAAAATTAAGCAAAAAGTACTAAATTAACAATATAACTTAACATTATTAACAAAACTTCCTTCCTACTCTCCCCCCAACCAAGATCAACATTGCCCTCAATGTGGCAAGTGCGATTGCAAATAAAGGGAGGAAATGGCACCTCCTGAGTGACATTGAGTTTGAGTTGTATAGGAGAAACCACATGATTCAAAAAACAAAAGATTAATGAGTAAAGGAGATAGAAAAGAAAATGCTAAGTATAAAAAAAAAATGATATGTATATATTACTCTGAGAAAGTACACTGAGATATGATCATGTAATACATCCAATCCTAGAATATAAAATATCAACACAAGTAATAATGTCTAGTAATATACTAAGTAAATACAAAATAAAGAAATGATCAAGGAGCGGGATTCTCTGGTGGAGATGATGGCTCTATGGCTGCCTCGTGAGTGGCCTGGAGTGGGACATCGACTCTGGTGGTTTCCTCAACTGGAGTCATCTCCTCAGCAGGAGCTATGGGCTCTGATGGTCCAAGAATGTCAGTTTGAGGTGGTGAAAGTCCCAGATGCTGCTGAATATGACGAAGGATAGAAGTATGCTGGTCTTGTTGAGCATGTATGTCTGCCATCTGCAGGAATAAAGCATTGTGCGTAGCGGTTAGTGTCTTAAACAAATGTACCATGGCACGAAACTCCATGGCAGATATGGTAATAGAGGCCTCCGATGTAAGAGGTGCAGCTAGTGGAACAGGAGATGTAGTAGGGGAGATTAGTAGAGGTGGTCTCAGGCATAGATGGTGCAGTAGGGGTTGGTGGTATAGAATCTGTGGGAAGCTCTTCTTACTGTGTTTGCTCAGCCTGTGCTGGCACTGGAGATGCTGGCTTGGGCAGTGCTACTTTAAGTGCTGAAAAACCTGCCAACTGTGTCCATTAGTCGAGAGTAAAATGCTCTTGACAATGGTGATGACGCTCAAGGTGGGGCTCTGTAGGATAACCCATATGCTCCAATATATGGTAGAGCAGCCTTGAAAATAGAAATGGAATAGTGTCAGCTTGCTATAGCTTCTTCTTGCAAACTTTATCCTCAAAGTATAGGAGAGCGGCCATAATCAGGTGATGTGGCCCAAAATAGAAGCCCTTAGATATCCTGAATAATGCGTCCAGAATGGCTCCTCGCCTCTGTACTAGATGCTGAAGAAGGAAAATGTTGGATTGCAACAATGCATCTACTAGGAGCATCCCCGATGGAAGCTCCTTACGTAGAAGGAATCAATCTCCATAAGTCCTCCTCGATAGGATGCGGACCATGTTTCGTTGAGATATAGGGAACCACTGCTTAAAATGTACTAGATCGTCTGGCTGATATGGAATATGGAGAGCCTTAGCAATGTGCCTAGCCTCTAGGATACCCTGGCGCCCGTTAATGCTGAAATGAATGGCGGTGGGACTCTGGGCACCCTGAGTAGTCATGGACTGATAGAAGTCCATTGCTACTCTAGGGTAGAAAAACTCCTTGGGAGTTATAAGGCGCTCGAGATGGTACCTTTGGAGCAATCCAAATGAATCCCGAAGCTCTGGTTGATGTCGCATGGCCTCAATATCGAAATAAAGCTCATAATGAAATGGCTTGGCTCTACAATCTTAATTTCCCTCAATGGGCGGCGCGGTAACCATAGGCCTTTTGATGATGACTTCCGAAGCAATGCCGGAAGGACGCTGAGAATCCGCTGGAGCCTAAGGTTCAGGCTGTGAATACCTAAATGTCTCTCTAGGGCTTGAGATCCTAGCTTTTTTGGTGGAATGCAGCGTACTGATCTCATGGGATGGATAAGTTGGTGGTTTTTGTGTCGAGTATCGGCGCTGAGGAGGGCTAGAGGGCACCCTGCCTTCAGAAGATGGAACGGTCGGGGCCTGAGGGGCTTGAGGTGAATCCTGAGGAGTGGAGGCTCTTGGCCTAGCCTCGCGAGATACTGGAGGGTCGGTATGGCCTCCTCTGATGCGCGCCATGGCCGAAATAGGGTGAGAGGTGGAGGTCGCTTCTTCAAATTGGTGGCTGCGGAACGTGGAATGGAGAGAAAACCAATTCGTAGGGTGGCTCTGAGTTTCGTAAGGAGTAGATTGGCTTGCAAAATGAATAGAGGTAGATTGGGCAACAGGAGGTCTTTAAATAGGCTTGTTTTAAGTGACCTTTGGCTTTCCCACTAACTATTGGCATTTCACACAAAGGCTGTTGGAATTCGCAAGGTTGCGAAATGGATTTGCACAATCTTTTCAAATTTTGCATGGGTTTCGCAAGGCAAAAACGGGTTGCAAATTGTTGGTAGCCCTTGCAAAATTTTTGCCACGCAAAATCGGGGTTGCAAAATTTTCGAAGGCATATTTAGAGTTGCAAAATTTTCGCAAGGCAGATTTGGGGTTGCAAAATTTTCACAAGCTGATTTTAGGGTTGCAAAATTTTCGCATGCCTTGCAAAATGGTCTGTTTTTCCATCTGTTTTGGAATTTCCCCTACATTTGATCATCCAAAATTAAATTAAGTCACAATAAAATAAAATTAAAGCAAGAAATTTCAATTTAAAACATATACTAAATCAATAAAACTTGAAATTAACATTAAAAGAAAAATTATGGACTTAGTGTCTTCCGACAGACTAAGTCCATCTAACCATTTGTTTTTCTAAGCTTGATGTGGTTCAAGGAGGTTGATTTCCTCTTTGTCTCGAGAAAATGGCTCCAAGAATGGCTTGAGACATTGGCCATTGACTTTGAAACTCCCGGTACTGTTGAGTAGCTCTACTACTCCATTTGAATACACTTGTTGGATAGTAAACGAACCTATCCACCTTGACTTCAACTTTCCCGGGAAGATGTGGAGCTTAGAGTCATAAAGCAAGACTCTTTGTCCCTTCTAGAATTCTTTGTGGGAGACTAATTGATCATGCCACCTTTTCAATCTTTGCTTTGCAATGTTTGAATTATTGTAAGCGTCATTTCTCAGTTCCTCCATCTCATTAAGGTCTAGAAACCTCTTCATGCCAGCTCTGTTCAAGTCCATGTTAAGCATCTTGATTGCCCACCAAGCTTTGTACTGCACTTTAACGAGGAGATGGCATGCTTTTCCATAGACTAGGAGATAAGGAGACATTCTAAGAATGGTCTTGTAAGCTATTCTGTAAGCCCATAGTGAATCGTGAAGCTTAACAGACCAATCTCTTCTGCTCATATTCACCATCTTCATCAGTATGTTTTTTATCTCCCGGTTGGCTAACTCAACTTGCCTAGAAGTCTAAGGGTGGCAAGGTGTAGCTACCTTATGCTTCACCCCATACTTGGCTAAGAGAGTTTCGAACGACTTGTTACAAAAATGAGTACCCATATCACTGATTATGGCTTTGGGTACTCCAAATCTAGAGAAGATGTTCTCTTTGAGAAATTTGAGAACAATTTTGTGATCATTTCGTTTGCATGGGATCCCTTCAACCCATTTAGAAACATAATCCACTCCCACCAAGATGTAGGAATAGCCAAAGGACATAGGAAAAGGTCCCATGAAGTCAATGCCCTATACATAAAAAAGATCAACTATTAAAATGGGGTTCAAAGGCATCATGTTCTTACGTGTTAATTTCCCAAGTCTCTAGCATCTGTCATAACTCTTGTACATGGTGTGGGCATCTTTAAAAAGTGATGGCTAGCAAAAACCCGATTGCAATACCTTCACAGGGGAGGCTCCTCATGCAAAAACAGAGCTTCGGTCACTTGGTTCTTTTCCTCGCATTAGACAATTAACATATAGTTAATTCTCTAATCGGTGTTATACAGATGCTTCCCTTTAATGGATTTCAGCACTAATTCCCTCTCACTTATGCAACTTACAATGGCTCGTGCCTCTTACCTAGCATTTTCCATTCAAGGTGATCATTAACCTTGGACTTCCCTTCTCAAGCTCGTAAGAGATAACTAATGGACGTCTCCTTGGAGTCCAAAAGCTTACCAAGTGTTGGCAATTCTAGAAAATCCTACCTTCAAGTCACCTCCCAAAAGCTCGCAAGAGATAAACTAGTGCATCTTCATGAACGGAGATCAATTGCCTTACCAAGTGTTGGCTCAGGTGAATTGAAGGTGTTTTAAGTTAACTAAAAAATAGAAATCATTAATGGGTCACACTTTCTCTTCATTAATGGCTGAAATAACAAAACTACCAATTCTTGTAATTGGGGCCTTACCCGACAACCTTAGCTCCAAGGAACTAAAAGCCTAGCCACTCATTCTCTGAGGAAACATCCTCAGAGCTTGTTTGGCTAGTAAGAAAAATAAATAAATACAATACAATCAAATTGAGTAGGTAAAGCATAGCAAAAGCTCTGTATTTTACTTCCTTCAAAACTATACAACGGATGTCTGTGAGAACAAGCTCTCCGACCTCTGGTTTAATGGAAATTTACAAGCATTATATATGGGGTTATTTACCCTTTGTTCTTGCTTAAAGACTAAGGAATCCTATGATAGGTGGATTACAAGGAGAGTTTGGGGATTTAGACATCAAATATCTAAAGCAAAAAATCTCAAAATGTCAGTCGCAAATATCGGGAAGCTTTAGGAGAATTTCGCAGCCGTATAAGATGGTTGCGAAATTTTGCAACATGAAGGACACCATTTCGCAGCCCTTCTCTTGTGATTTCGCAGCCTTGTGAAATTGGCCTTCAGCTTGGAGTGATCGGCTTCCATTGGCTGTAACTATTCATTTCAACTCCAAATTGCACACTATTTGAAGCATTGGATTGCTAACTTCCCGAGCTTCAAAACGACATATAGTATGCATAAATTGAGCTCTAGAAAGTGCTCCAAAAGTGGCTGATAGTGACTGTCCTCTAGAATGCTTCATGGTAGATTTCTCTTTGCTTTCCTTCCTTGCATTCCGGATTTGCTTATGGCAAAGGACTTTAAAGCTTCAAAGATTTGGTTCTTCATGTTTCTAAGCTTTCCATTTCTTTGCCATGGATTCCAAAGAACTTTCCTCAATCTCGGATTGCTTTGGTGATCAAATTACTAACAAAAACACCAAAACTTACACAATTTGATTAGAAATGATTGCAAAGGTCCTTAATATGTTAATTGAGTTAAAAGGTAATAACTACTACTCAAAAGTGTTTAAAAGAGTTAATTACAAGCTATCAAATAGCACTTTTTGAGTAGTAATCATCAGGGACACACTTCCGTTTATTTGATCCACACAATATTTAAACAGAAATGGCTCTTCCCAATAGTAGGCATGAATTTTTGCAAAGAAGTGCTTTTTATCTTGTGCCTTCCACTCACTTAGAACTTCTCTAGTAACTAAATAGTTAGCAATATGAGCATACCAAGGACCGGCTTGTATAAACATGAGTGACTCCTCTGGAAAATCATCATTAATGGGCAAACTATGGGAATTATGTGTGATGGCTAGTCTTAACAAATGGTCGGCTACCACATTCTCCACTCCTTTCTTGTCTTTGATCCGAAGATTGAATTCTTGAAGCAAGAGAAATCCATCTAATCAGCCTTGCTTTTGCATCTTGTTTAGTCAACAAATATTTCAACGCCGAGTGGTCAGTGAAAACCATAATGGAAGACCCCACTAAGTAAGTGCAGAATTTGTCTAAGGCAAAAACTATAGACAACAATTCTTTATGTGGTTGTGTAGTTTCTTTCCACTTCATTCAACGTTTTGATTGCATAGTAGATCACATAGGGTTTTCCTTCTTCTCTTTGCCCAAGAATAGCTCCTATAGCAAAGTCACTAGCATCGCGCATCACTTCAAAGGGCAATTGCCAGTTGGGAGCTCTTACTATTAGAGTGGTTGTTAGCAATAACTTCAATTATTCAAAACTCCATTTACATTGATCATCCCATACAAATTTAGCATCCTTTACCAATAGCTCACAAAGAGGTCTTGCAAGTTTAGAGAAATCTTTTATAAACCTCCTATAGAACCTAGTGTGGCCAAGGAATTACCTTACTCCTTTGACAGTTGTTGGCAATGGCAACTTGACAATAAGTTCAACCTTTGCTTTGTCCACTTTAATGCCTTTCCTAGAGATAATATGCCCAAGGACAATTCCTTAGGGTACCATGAAATGGCATTTCTCCCAGTTAAGCACCAAGTCTTTCTCAATGCATCGGTTCACCACAACTTCCAAATTGACTAAGCATTCTTCAAACGTACTTCCATATACGGTGATTTCGTGCATAAAGACTTCCATAATACGCTTCACTATATCACTGGAAATGCTTAACATGCATCTTTGGAATGTTGTTGGTGCATTGCATAAGTCGAAAGGCATTCTTCTGTATGCGTAGGTTCCAAATGGACATGTGAAAGTGGTCTTCTTTTGGTCTTCAACAACAATTTCTATTTGAAAATACCCGGAGTAGCCATCCAAGAAACAGTAGAATGGATGGCCTGAGACCCTCTCCAGCACTTGATCAATAAATGGCAACGGGAAATGATTCTTCCTTGTTACAACATTCAACTTTCTATAATCAATACACACCCTCCAACCTGAAGTGAGGCATGTAGAAACTTCATCTCCCTTATCATTTTGCACCACTATGATCCCTGATTTCTTTGGTACGATTTGCATAGGACTCACCCATGGGCTATCTGATATGGGATAGATAATACCGGCCTGAAGTAGCTTAAGCACTTTAGCTCATACCAACTCTTGCATGTGAGGGTTCAACCTTCTTTAGGGTTGATGAACTGGCTTAGCTTCTTCTTCCATGTATATATGATGAGTACAAACTAAAGGGCTGATCCCTTTTAGATCGAAAATTTTCTACCCTATTGCCTTCTTACATCTCCTGAGGACTTCAAGTAGACAATCCTCCTAAGTAGTGGTAAGAGATGAAGAAATAACAACAGGGCTCTGCTTGTTCTCTTTCAGGTATGCATACTTCAACTCTGTGGGTAATGGCTTCAGAATAATCTTTGGGGGCTCCTCCTTAACAACTTCTTGTGTCTCGTCCCTATTGAATAGAGGGAGAATTTCTTTCCTCGTCTTTAAAGGAGGTAGAGTAGCAAGCAAATCTGAGGGTTCAGGTAACCCTTCATCAAGATCCCCAAAACTCTCGTTCAAATCTTCTAGCATCTTCTTATCATAATGCTCCTCCACTAAGTTGTCAATCATGCACACCTCTTCTGGTCCTTCTTCTTCTTCTGGATGGAATTATTTATTGCACATATAGAAGATATTGAGCTCCAACGTCATGTTGCCAAATGTAAGCTGCATGACTCCATTCCTATAATTGATGATAGCATTTGATGTAGCTAGGAATGGTCTTCCAAGTATGATAGGAATACAGTTAGTCCCTTTGGCAACCTGGTCCATATCAAGAACAACAAAATCCATTGGGTAGTAGAATTTGTCAACTTGAATAAGGACATCTTCAATCATACCTCTTAGAATTTTCACAGATCTATCGCAAGCCAAAAGGAATTTCGCAAGCCTTGCAAAACTGATGAATTTCGTAACCCCTTGCGAAATTTTTGCAACATTGCGAAATCTTCCCAACCTTGAGAAATCTTCCTATAATATTAAGATATTTTTGCACCAACTCCATTAGATTTGTATCTCAAGATATTTTGTGTAATTACCTATTCTCTCCTTGTAATCAGCTAAAGATAATTTCTAGATATTTAGGCTATCTAAAGGGAGGTTAAAAATATCTCTCTAGATATTTCTTAGAAAATATATTCTGTATATATCTCGGAATCTCGAAAGCTCAAAAAAAATTATCAAGATCACTTGTTGGTTCGTGTCCAATTGGTGTCTCAGTTGATTCATGTCCAGCTGATGCTCCTTGATTGAGGGAGAAATCAACAAAATTTATAACCTATATCACCATGCATTAGGATAGCTTTAGATAGTATAGCATAGTGGCTCTAGGATTGTTCACTGGGAAGGGTTTTCAACTCACAACTGATACCAATTCAAAGTTAAATTGGTGTTTTTTCATTTCAAGGTTAGCTTAAGAAAGAAAACACAAACTTTGGTTGAAAAAAAGGTTTTGTTTCAAGCTAACTAAAAGAAAGTAATGGAAATTACTTATGAAGAAAAACATTCCTTGGAGGTTTAGGTTCACAAGGGAGGTTCCTCATGCAAAAACAAAGCTCCCGTCATTTGGTTCATTTCCTCGCATTAGAGAATTAACATATAGTCAATTCTCTAACCGGTGTTGTACAGATGCATCCTTTAAATGGATTTCAGCTCTAATTCCCTCTCACTGATGCAACTTGCAATGGCTCGTGCCTCTCACCTAGCATTTGCCAATCAAGGTGATCTTTAACTTTGGACTTCCCTTCTCAAGCTCGCAAGAGATAACTAACGGATGTCTCCTTGGAGTCTAAAAGCTTGCCAAGTGTTGGCAATTCCAGAAAATCCTAACTTCAAGTCACCTCCCAAAAGCTCGCAAGAGGTAAACTAGTGCATCTCCATGGACGGAGATCACTTGCCTTGCCAATTTTTGGCTCAAGTGAATTGAAGGTGTTTTAAGTTAACTAAAAACATAAAAATCATTAAAGGATCACACTTTCTCTTCATTAATGGCTGAAACCACAAAGCTACTAATTCTTGCATTTGAAACCTTTCCCGGCAACCTTAGCTCCAAGGAACTAAAAGCCTAGCCACTCATTCTCTGAGGAAACTTCCTCAGAGCTTGTTTGGCTAGTAAGAAAAATTAGATGAATATAAACAATCAAAACAAGTAGGTAAGGCAGAGCAAAAACTCTCAATTTTGCTTCTTTAAAAACTATACAAAGCGTCTGTGTACCAGCCCTTTTTTCCATTGTTCCCTTCTCTGAGGAAACTTACAACCATTAAATATGGGTTTATTTACCCTTTGTTCTTGCTTAAAGACTAAGGAATCCTATGATAGGTGGGTTACAAGGAGAGTTTGGGGATTTAGACATCAAATATCTAAAGCAAAAAATCTCAAAATGTCGGTCGCAAATATTGGGAAGCTTCAGGAGAAATTCCGTTGCACTGTGCAAAATGGCTGCAAAATTTTTGCAGCAAAAGGACAACATTTTTGCAGCCCAAGGCTGATTTCGCAGCCGTGCAAAAATTTCCTTAAGCTTGGAGTGATCTGCTTGCAATGGTTGTAACTCCTTCATTTCAACTCCGAATCATGTACCATTTGAAACATTGGATTGTTGACTTCCCGAGCTTCGAAACAATATATAGTATGCATAAATTGAACTCCAAGAAGTGCTCCAAAAGTGGCTGACATGACTGTGATCAAGAATGCTTCATGTCAGATTTCTCTTTGCTTACCCTCCTTGCATTCCGGATTTGCCTATGGCAAAGGACTTCAAAGATTGGGTTCTTCATGTTTCTGAGCTTTCCATTGCTTTTCCATTTATTCCAAAGAACTCTCCTCAATCTTGGATTGCTTTGGTGATCAAATTACTAACAAAAACACCAAAACTTACACAATTTGATTACAATTGATTGCAAAGGTCCTTAATATATTGATTGGGTTAAAAGGTGATAACTACTACTTAAAATTGTTTAAAAGAGTTAATTACAAGCTATTAAATAACACTTTTTGAGTAGTAATCACTTTTAATCTCTTGGAAGAAATTCTAGAGAAGACTTGTACATTCTTTTTAGTAAGAAATATACAGAGCTTTGCTCTGCCTTACCTACTCACTTTGATTGTATTTTCTTTCTAGTCAAACAATCTCTAAGGATGAGTGGCTAGGCTTTTTGTTTCTTGGACTGAAAAAAGCTAGGTAATGGATTCGGATACAAAAGTGGGAGTTTTCCTTGTTTCAGTTTTAAATGAAGAGAAGTTGTGACCCGTTAATGGTTTTTATATTTTTAGTTAACTTAAAATCCCTTATAATCACTTGGGCCAACACTTGGTAAGCTTTTCGGACTCAATCCATATAGATCCATTAGTTATCTCTTACGAGCCTCTAAGAGGTGGTTTAAAGGTAGGATTACCTAGAATAGCCAACACTTGGTAAGTGATTCGTGCCCAGTTGGTGTATGTCCAAGTTAATTGTTGTTCAATCAACTGGTGTACCTTGATTTCGGTCCTCAAACAGGAGTAATCAACAAAATTTATAAACCCATTTCACATGTACTAGGATAGCCTTAGCTAGCATAGCATAGTGGCTATAGGATCATTCACTGGGATGGGTTTTCAAATTACAACTGATATTAGTTCAAAGTTGAATTTGTACTTTTTCTTTTCACTGTTAGCTTTAAAAGAAAACATAAAGATGTTTGAAAAGGTTGGTTTTTAAGTGAAACCAATAATAAAGTAATGGACATTACTTACAAAGAAAAGTGCTTCTTGGAGTTTTTAGATCACTAGGCTTAGGTTCCTTCTACAAAAAGAGAGTTCAGGTCACTTGAATCTTTTCCTCGCATTGAGGATTTAACATATAGTTATTTCTCGAACCGGTGTGGTACAAATGCTTCCCCTTTATGGATTCAAACACTAATTCCCTGTCACTGAATCATCTTGTAATGGTTCATACCTCTCACCTAGTATTGGCCATTTAAGGTTATCCTTAACCTTGGATTACTCGTCAAAAGCTCGCAAGAGATAACTAATGGATATCTCCTTAGAGTCCAAAAGCTTACCAAGTGTTGGCTATTCTAGAAAATCCTACCTTTAAACCACCTCCCAAAGGCTCGCAAGAGATAAACTAGTGTAACTCAATGGACGGAGTCCACTTGCCTTACCAAGTATTGGCCTAGGTGATTTTAAGGCATTTTAAGTTAACTAAAAAGATAAAAACCATTAACAGGTCACACTTTCTCTTCATTAAAAACCGAAACAACAAAACTTCCAATTTTTGCATTCGGAACCTTACCCAACTTCCTTTACTCCAAGAAACAAAAATCCTAGCCACTCATCCTCTAGGAAAACATCCTCAGAGTTTGCTTGGATAGTGAGAAAAATACAATCAAAATGAGTAGGTAAGGCAAAGCAAAGCTCTGTGTATTACTTTCTTCAAAAATATACAAAAGTTGGTTTCTGAGAAAAAACTCCCAAGATCATTTCAAAAGAAAAATTAAAATAGATTATGTAGAAAGGTTATTCACCCTTCCTTCTTACTTCCTAACAAAAAAATCCTATGATTGGTGGATTACAAGGAGAAAATAGGGATTTAAACAACAAATATCTGAAGAAAAAATCTAAAAGAGTCGGTCACAAATATCTGGGAGTACATAGGTGGATTTCGCAAGTTAAAACATGACTTGCGAAAATTTCACAGGTTGAAAGTGTCCATTTTGCAAGTTGGACTTTGATTTTGCAAGTTGGATTTGTGATTTCGCAACTTGTGAAATTGTCTTTCAGCTTGGTGCGGTTGTCTTCCAATGGCCATAACTTCTTCATTTTAGCTCTGATTTACATTGTTTGAAGCGTTGGACTCCTGAGTTCCCTAACTTCGAACGATATATAGTATGTATAAAATGGACTCCAGGAAGTGCTCGAAATGTATCCTGAATCTGCTCTTTCTTTGAATTTCTTCATGTTAGATTCCTTTATCTGTTTTTCCTCCTTGCATTCTTGATTTGCTTTTGGCAAAGGATTACAAAGCTCCAAAGCTTGGATTCTTCATGTAAATGAGCTTCCATTTGCTTTGCCATGGATTATACAAAGCTCTCCCTCAATCTTAGATTGCTTTGGTGATAAAAAAGCTATCAAAAACACCAAAACTTAACCCAATTTGATTAGAAATGATTGCAAGGGTCCTTAACATGTCAATTGAATTAAAAGGTAATAACTACTACTCAAAAGTGTTTAAAGGAGTTAATTACAAACTATAAAATAGCACATTTTGAGTAGTAATCAGTAAGCTTTCGGACTCCTTGGAGACATCCATTAGTTATCTCTTGCGAGCTTTTGAAGGGTAATCCAAGGTTAAAGATCACCTTGAATGACCAATACTAGGTGAGAGGTATGAACCATTGCAAGATGCATCAGTGAGCTTAAATCCCCAATGCAAGGAAAAGATCCAGAATCTCCCATTTTGTATAAGGAATCCGAACCTAGCGACCTGAAACTACAAGAAACCTTTTCTTTGTAATTAATCTCAGATACTATTTTTGGTTAGCTTAAAACCAAATCTTTTTCAACCATCATTATGTTTTCTTTTAAAGCTAACTTATAAAATAAAAAGCACTAATCCAATTCTTTAAACTAATATCATGTGTGAAATGAAAACCCATCTCCGTGGACGATCCTATAACTAATATGCTATCCTAGCTATGCTACCCTAGTATATGGTGAATTAGGTTTATAAATTTTGTTGATAACTCCCGTCTGAGGACTGAATCAAGAGTACACCAATTGGGGATGAATCACCTACGTTGTTCATTACATCTAGAGCCTTGAGCTCATGACCTGGAGTCATTCATGTTAACCATAATCCTGAGTAGTTCATAGCATCTAGAGTCCTGAACTCAGGACACAGAGTCATTCATGTCAAACACAACCCTCAGTTGTTCATATGATTAAGAGCTCTAAGCTCATGACTCAAAGTCGTTTCGGTCAACCATAGCCCTGATATGTTCATAGCATCTAAATCCCTGAACTCATGACTTGGAGTCTTTCTTGTCATTAACATCCTTAAGTTATGCATAGCATCTAGAGCCTTAATCTCATAACTCAGAGTCTTTCATATCAACCACAACCCTAAGTTGTTCATAGAATCTAGAGGCCTTATTTCATGAACTACAGTCATTCATGTTATTCAATACCCTGAGTTGTTGATAGCATCTATATTCTTGAGCTCATGACTCGTAGGCATTCATGTCATCCATAGCCTAAGCAGTTCATAGCATCTAGAGGCTTGAGTTCATGATGGAGAATCATTCACATCATCCACAACTTAGAGCAATTCATAACATCTAGAGGCTTAAGCTCATAGGATCTCGGGTCATTCATATCAACCATAACTTTGAGCTATTCATAGAATCTAGAGCCTTAGACTCATGATTAAGAGTAGCTCATTTCATCCATAGTCGAGAGCTATTCATAACATCTAGAGCCTTGAGCTCATGACCTAGAGTCATTCATGTCAACCATAACCGTGAGTTGTTCATAGCATCTAGAGCCTTGAGCTCTCGACTCGGAGTCTTTCATGTCATCAACAACCCTGACCTATGTATAGCATTAAAGTCCTCAACTCCTAACTCAGAGTCTTTCATGTCATCTATAACCTTAAATTATGCATAACATCTAGAGCTCTAAGCTCATAACTAGGAGTCTTTGATGTCAACCATAACCTTGAGCTTTACATAAAATCTAGAGGTCTGATCTCATGACCCAAAATCGTTCATATCGTCCACAACCCTAGTTTATTAGTAGCATCTAGAGCCTTGAGCTCACAACCTGAAGTCATTCATGTCTTCCACTACCTAGAGCAGTTCATAGAATCTAGAGGCTTGAGCTCATGACATAGAATCATTCATATCATCCACAGCCTAGAATGGTTCATAACATCTACAGGCCTAAGCTCATGGGATCCCAAGTCATCCATATCATCCATAACCTTGATTTTTTCATAGCATCTAGTGCCTTGAGCTCATGACCTAGAGTCGATCATGTCAACCATAGCCTTGAGTTGTTCATAGCATCTAGAGTCTTGACATCAAAACCTAGAGTTATTCATATCTTCCATAACTCTGAGTAGTTCATAGCATCTAGAAGCTTGAGTTCATGATGCAGAATCATTCATATCATCCATGACCCTAAGCAGTATATAACATAAAGTGGTTTGATCTCACGAGATCTTGAGTCATACATATAATCAACAACTCTGAGTTGTTCATAGCATCTAGAGTCCTAAAATCAAGACCCATAGTAGATCATGTCATCCACAACTTTGATTTGTTCATAGAATCTAGAGCCTTAAGCTCACGACATAAAATCATTCATGTCATCCACAACCCTGAGTTGTTTATACTATCAAGAGCCTAAAGCCCATGACCTAAACTCTTTCATGTCATCAACAACCCAGATCTGTATATAGCATGTAGATCCCTAAGCTTATGACCTAGAGTCTTTCATGTCATCAACAATGTTAAGTTGTACATAGCATCTACAACCTTGAACTCATGACCCAGAGCCTTTCATGTTAATCACAACCTTGAGTTGTTCATAAAATCTAAAGGCTTGAGCTCATGACTCGACGTCATTCATGTCATCCATAACCTTGATTTGTTAATAGCATCTAGAACCTAAAGCTCATGACCCAAAGTCATTCATGACAATTACAACCTTGAGTTGTTCATAGTATCTAGAGCCCCGAGCTCATGAACAGGAATCGTTCATGTCAACCACAACCTTGAGTTATTCATAGCATCTAGAGCCTTGAGCTCACGATCTGGAGTCATTCCTATCAACCACAGCCCTAAGATGTTCATAACATCCAGAGCCTTGAACTCATGACCTAGAGTGTTTCATGTCATCGATAGCCTTGAGTTGTGCATAACACTTAAAGCCCTGAGCTCATGACACATAGTCTTTCTTCTCAACCACTACCCAATGTTGTTCATAGAATCTAGAGGCCTGAGCTAATGAATCAGTGTCATTCATCTTATCCACAACCTTAAGTTGCTAATAACATCTACAACCTTGTACTCACAATCTGGAGTCATTCATATCATCCATGACCCTTAGCAGTTCATATCATCTAGAGGTTTCAGCTTATGATGTAGAATCATTCATATCATCCACAACCTTAAGCAATTCATAGTGTTTAGAAGCTTGAGATCATGGGATCCTGAGTTGTTCATATCATCCATAACTTTGAGCTCACGA